>NW_015150529.1:1034349-1035999 GCF_000732505.1 Cyprinodon variegatus | reverse complement strand
CGGCGTCGGACTAAACTCGCCCCCACTTCCTCGCCGCCTCGGCCGTATCTAGACCCACAGCGTGTAGCACAGACCACGCTTCAATATTGAGCATACATTCAAAATGTCTGTGTCAAGCTCACTGCAACACACTGCTGCAAGAGTATAACCAGGAAGCGAGGTAGGAGGGCAAAATAGGTTTAGCGCCACCGCAGCACGGGAGGAGAATTACGCCCAGGAGCAAATGGATAAAAATGGACCGGAGGAAAAAAAAACATAAATCGATTATCTTGCGGACGTGTCGATGCATCGGATCGTCGGCTGTTGGATCGATGCATCGATACAAAACCATTATTATTTACACCCCTAATTCACAGCTTCACCATTGGACTCCAAAAGTTAAGATCCAGATGTGAAAATTTTAGCTATAGGTTTAGGTCACAATATGAGGAGCTCTGCGAGTGCTTTTCTAGTTTAGAAAACACTGTGGGTTTGAAATCGTACGAGCCTATAACACATTAACTTCTCACAATTCAGCAGGTTCAATACATTAACTACCTACTGATGCTTCTGTCAACCAGCTAGTGATCAAATCGGATGTCTCTTAAGGACTGGTTATACTCCCGCAGCAGTGTGTCGCAGTGATCTTGTTGCAGATATGATGTTGATTTATGCTCAATTTTGAAGCGTGGTCTGCGCTGCTATTCCACGCCACAACGCAAGAGTGTCAATCACGAACTAGCTGTGGGTCTAGATACGGCCGAGGCGGTGAGGAAGTGGGAGCAAGTTTGTGTGACAACGGAGGGTCATGAGGGCCAAAAAGAGCAGGGATCCAGGTGGAAAAAGGGCCCCAGCGTTCTCGCGCACCTCGCTATTCTAGCTGGTCAATCTTCACGAGTCGTTTTCCACAATGGCGGTCATACAAACAAAACAAGCCGGTAAGCTACCAAACAGGATATACACATAGTGCATAGTGCATAGAGTGGATGTAGATTCGACCAATCAGAGCCCTCGTGTCTGTTACGCTGACTGCGGTCACCTACAATTTGGGAGAGGTGCAGCAGAGTGTCTGCGGATGGGGTGGGGGCATATTTGCGTTCACTGCTAAGACCACGGAGACGACCTGGTTTCTGTGTATAAACCAACCCTAGTCAGATATTAACTCATTGAAATACTATCTTTGTGGATTTGTTGGGGATTTTACCCGGCAGAGTTATTCCACCTGTCAGAGCAGCGGCCGTCCCAGAGGAAATCTCCTCCTAACGGGAGGGATCAGGTTCCTAGAGGTCAGAGCTCTGTGACCTTCGGCTCTGACTCTTCAGGCCATCCACAGTGGCTCCTCATATTATTGTCCAATGCTGGTAACATAAAACTGAGCAGCGCTTTGGCACTAACACACACACAAAACAAAAATGGAGGGGATGTTGATTAAAGGTCATAGCTACATTTTTTCATCAAAACAATAAACTTCTCAAAAATGTTACTTTAATGGAAGGATATGGTGATGCTGAATGAAGACATAAATGTTAAAGAAAAATATCTAGCATACAAATCATTTTTATACATTTTTGATAGGTCTAAAATGTCTAAATATATTTGGTCACTATGCCAACATTTTTCAAAACAAAGCGGTGCGTGTGTGACGTCATCCGCACGCCGGAATGGAGTCGT
>NW_015150529.1:1024947-1031253 GCF_000732505.1 Cyprinodon variegatus | reverse complement strand
AAAGGCCCCGGCCTATATTAGAGGATTTACGGTATATTTTAAACATGTTACAGGTCAGAATCTTTACTTAGATTCATGCTGTTCAGTGAGAAGTTTACAACATATAGTATAGTAGTTTTAATGGTTTATTTAAACAGTGTTTACAGATAATACTATTAATATAATGTGACTTTTCTAGAGAATCATTATACAGTTATTTTATACAGGGTTTCCACATTCTTAAATAATTCCCTGACTTTTAAGTGACTCAGGATTAGTTTTCCCTGATAAAATAAATGCAGCATCAAGACAATAATAATAACATAACAGGTCACCAATTTAACATGTTTAGCTCTATAACATTTAAATGCACCTCTCTAATGTCTAAGAGAAAAAAAATTTAATGAACATTTTTTAATGTATGACCATTGTACAGAAGACTGCCATATGATAGCGCTTTCTAGCTGGTTTGTCGTTTTGGTAACTGCATCAAAATTACCGCTAGGTGGACAAAAATCACGCCATCTGGCGGAAAATCAGGCGGCTTTTTCAAATCACGCGAGAATGTGTACAAAACAACAAAAATGGCACCGGCAACGCTTCTGGGTCGTTGTCATCGAATGTCGGTGATTTTAAAGTAATTTTGAGTGATAAATAATTTTTTTTTGCAGTGCGGGCAAATGCAATGAAATTTGTACTCCAAAAAATAAAAACTACTTGCCCCGGGAGATCGGGCGATGGTTAACATCGAGCCCTGAATTACGTCAATACTTTTATGCACACATCCTCTCACATGCACTGTGAACTAACAGGGTTCTTAAAAAACTCAAAAAAATGTCATATCATTCGGTTTATATTTTATTTTATGGTTGATAACTTATTCCGCGATAGCAGTGGCTAAATGCAGCTGCATATGACTCTTTAATCTGAGAAAACTGGAGCAGGAAAGTCCTTAAATTCAATGTTTAAGTGTAAGCACCTTGCATGGAAAAACAAGTAAAAAAAAAAAAAAAAGAGAATGAATACACAAATTAGTTTAAAGGAATAGTACACCCAAAACATGATTAGCCTTCATTTTCTACTCACCCCCATGCTGAACAACACTCTGGAGTACTTTTTTGATATCTCAAATGCATCTGGAGATCTGGGAGGCTTCTTGCTGTCTGCTGACATTCAAATAATGGAGGTCTATGGCGCCCGAGGCAGAAAGGTCCATAAAAGTCCACAAAAAACGTGTCAATATTCCTCCATACTGCTCGTCCAATGTATTCCAAGTGTCCTGAGTGGGTAGCATCCAGAATTTACTCGAAACGAAGTCATTAAGAATGTTTTTAGAGCATAAACAGTAGTGTATAGGATTTCCTGAAAGCGTGCACGTGCGCGTTCACGACTCTACGGAAGCCGTTAGACCAAACCAGATGAAAGTGCGCATTCAGTGTCTGCTCTGCCAATAATGCAAGCGTAGAAGAAGAAATGTGCTGTTTACCTGTGCAAAGAAAGAAACTTTGCTGAGCTGAATGCGCACTTTCATCTGGTTTGGTCTGCCGCGGTTTCCGTAGACTCGTGAACGCGCTTTCAGGAAATCCTATACACTACTGTTTATGCTCTAAAAACATTCTAAATGACTTCGTTTCAAGTAAATTCTGGACGCTACCCACTCAGGACACTTGGAATACATTGGACGAGCAGTATGGAGGAATATTGACACGTTTTTTGTGGACTTTTATGGACCTTTCTGCCTCGGTCACCATAGACCTCCATTATTTGAATGTCAGCAGACAGCAAGAAGCCTCCCAGATCTCCAGATGCATTTGAGATATCAAAAAAGTACTCCAGAGTGTTGTTCAGCATGGGGGTGAGTAGAAAATGAAGGCTAATCATGTTTTGGGTGTACTATTCCTTTAAAGTGAAATTCCCTTTACATACATACTCATAAATAATTGTGTAAATTTGAATGAGGAAACAGAATTTTGGGAGTTTTGGAATGGGATTCATATTTTTTTTTATTAATATGTAAATTGCAACAGTATTTTTGTTCTTTCATTTTTCACTATATTTTCTGGGTATCTTTTATTATTATAAGTGACTAATTTGGTTTATTTTTCTGCCTTTAAATTTTTAACTGCATTTATAAATTAGGTCTTAGAGCTTTAAAGAGCAGATACTAAAGTTTTGGTGTAATTGTTTATTTATTTGACTTTAACAACAAATCTCAGTCTGAAAAAAAAAAAAGTTTTAACTTAATTCAGTTATTTCTTGCAGCTTTCTCTAAGAATTTTAAAAAATCTAATTACATGTACTCCTTTTTTCCTCTCATAGGGCGGCTGCTTTGACCCGTTTCCTCAAAACTTCCCACCCCAGCAACCCACTGCCACGCCGGTTTCCATGGACCCTAAACCCCCCACCTATACTTTCCAGTTCCCACCAACTTCACAAGCTCCGTTTCCTCCAGAGCTGGCCGCGGTGGGGCAGCAGGGGGTGACATTCGGAGCTCCCCGCGGGGCTTTCCCTGGCGGCTCAGCGAGCGTGGGGCTGAGGCCAGGCATGACCAGACCCCAGGGGATGGGCCCCCAGCTCAGGCTGCCACCCAACCACCTGCGGCTGCAGCTGCAGCAGAGACTGCAGGGCCAGCAGCAGGTGAGATGGTTGTCTCAGCTGCTTCTTGTGCTTCATCAGCTTCTGCTATCGATTCAGTCTTAATGTCTGCAGCTACTTGTTTGCATAATGCATAGAAACCTTGTGGATGTTATTTATTTACACCATTTCAGTGATGTTAACAAAAGGATGTCATCCATTACGAGTGAGACAGAAACACTTGCACGTCTTTAGGAGATATTGATTTTCTGCCCTTTGCATGTATCTGAATCATGCTTCATTATGATGAGAGTCTTCTCTCTTTTCCTTATATTGATTTAGAAGCTTTTAGAGCTGATATCATCCAACTGCACTTCCTGTAGCACTCCTAATCCCATCTTTTTTTTCTGTTTTGGTATTCCACCTGCATGTTTACTCATTTCCTTTTTTCTTTTTACTTCAGAATCGACTGGCAGCCTTGAATTCATTCCCAGGAGGCCCCCAGCAGGTTAACATGGGGGTCCGACAGGGGCTCCAACAACCCCAGATACCCTCACAGGTCAGTCAGAGTGCCAACTCTTACATTTAACACACCGTCTTTAATTACCTTGCTGTTAATATGCATAGATGCTACTAAAAGTTCACTTCTTTTTGAACAAAACTTAAAAAATCTAATCTGTTAATTTGAGTAAATTTATATTTAGGGCGAATTTATCCTTTTAAGTTGATGAAGGTGATAAAGATATTTCCGATTAGTCATCTGTGACTCCTTGTTTCCCGGGGAGTAAATCCAACATGGCCGTGACCGATCCAGCTGTCTATGGGTGAGAGGCGGGGTCCACCCTGGACAGGTCGCCAGTCCAAACTCTATGAAGAAAGAAAATCGAACCCGGAACCTTCTTGCTGCAAGGCAGCTGTACTACCCACTGCCCCACTGAGCAGCCCTGTTTTGAAACCATGACTGATTATCAGAAGCAAGTTATCTACATGTAAAGCAGTATTTTTTGGCGAAATGAGAGAAGCAGTCGGTTTCTTTCCCTCCAAATACAGACTTGTTTTGTTTTTTTCAAGATGAAACCAATATTTAGTTTTCTTTGGCAAACACTCATGAGTAAAATAAAAGAAGAGCGTATGATATTGCACCTCAAACCCACTGTTAGCTACACTGAATGATCCGTGATGCTGTGGGCCTGCTTGTCTATTAAAGCTCTTTGGGAATTGGCCTTCATTTAGCTTGGGAAGAGCTGGATTTGTGATTGTCTTGTAAATCCCTTTGGATTGTCTTGTAAATCCCTTTGGATAATTTTAGATTTCAATCAATCTCAATAAGCCAACAGATCTCCATTTCCTTCATTTTTGGTTTGTATTTTCGGGTGTCTGAGTATCTTCTCCTGCCTCCCAGCAGCCTCCGCTGAACGCTCAGATGCTGGCGCAGCGTCAGAGGGAACTCTACAGCATCCACCATCGTCAGCAGCAGCAGCTCCTCCAGCACAAGGTCAGGCTCATGAGACAGAACGTGGCGGGAGTGCCCACCGTCGGCGTTGGCACCCCTAGGGCACCCAAAGTCCCTCCCACGACGTCTCAGCAGCAGTTCAGCTTTCCGCCGGGGTACAACCCGATGGCGGGGAACACCCCTACCTCACCGAGTCACTTCAGCAACGTGCCAGGGACGCCTTTGGACTCCAAGCTGTCTGTCAGAGTGCCCCTGGGCAACCAGACGCTGATGGGTGGCTTACCGGGCCAGTTTGACAGCACCGTGAACACCTCCGTGCAGCAGGGACTCTTTCAGCAGTTTGGAGGGTCTGGTGAGTTTAAAAAAATGGATTCATGGAAGAAATTAAAGGTATAGTGGAAGATGTTCTTTTTATGGGTGAATCATCAAAATAAGTGGTCCCCCTTATTGTCAATCACTCTGGTGATATGTTTACGTAAAGCCGTCCTACCTGCTCGCCCCGTGAGCTATCTTTTTTTGCACGTGTGCCTTCAGGTGTATAAGTGTGGTAAGCTGTGGTTTCATACAGTTATTGAAGCTCACCTTTCGCACCACGGTTCTATGAAAATGATAGAGGGTCGTAAGAGAAAAGGTGTTTATGAAGTGTATGAGAAGAAGAGAAAGGCCTCCGAAGAGAGAAACAAATCTTCTTTTGGGAAGTAAGCTTGTACACGTGATGTGTTTAATAGGCGTTCCCTCTCAGTAGCATTCTCCACTATACCTTTAAGGTTTGAGGTTTTATCCACAGTCTAGTGTATCTACAGTCTCCCATCTATCTGAACTATATCTATCCTTTATCCATTAACCAACATTCTTTTTTTGCATTTAATCCCCCCCACCTCTCTCCTCGTTCGCGTTTCTCCAGGCTCCATATTTATCACCTACCTTCTTTAAAATATGCGTCTAAATTTCAGAGTTTAGCTCTTTCTAAACGAAGCAAAAAAAGACTCAGACCTTGATGCATGTGTGGAAAATTATAGTATTTTTGGGAAGAAAAATGTATGAAAACATTGGTTCTATTCGCTGACGCTCAGGAAAATTAAAATATAGTTTTAGAAATTTAGTTGTTGGATAAAGTTTATGCAAAAATAAACTTTTTATAGACTTCATACATAGCCGGATTGTTATCAAAGTGTTTTTTTGTCACAGCTGTGGTCCAACAGGATCCACCCTTTCCTCCTGAGATGAGCCCTACAAGCCCATTATTATCACCTCAGAACTCCACTTCCCAGAGTCCTCTGCTTCAGCAGGCACCGCCTTCTGGCTATCAGTCTCCAGACATGAAGAGCTGGCAGCAGACAGGCCTGGGCAGGTAAATGCTCTCCTGGGTTAAGTATTTTTTGTTTTTCTGAATTTATTGCATGTCTTACAGACTGGATCTGAATTCCCCCTCTGTCCTACAGCCTGTTCAGCCAGTCAGGACAGGGAGCAGCGCAGGCGTTCGGCCAGCAGGGGGTGTATAACAACATGAGCATCACCGTCTCTATGGCTGGAGGCACGAGCAGCGTCAGCTCTTTACCTCCCATGGGTCAGGCGGTTGGAATGAGCAACAGTAACCTCAGCAACGTCAGTTCAGTGTGCAGTGACCAGCAGGTTTGTAAAACCGATAAACCAGTGAAGCTCAGCCTGAAATTCAAGGTTAAACTGATGCTACGTTCAGACTGCACAGATGCAACAGAAGCAGCTAGTTTACATGCAAAGTCAATGGTTGACACACAAAAAAAAGGTCCGGCAGCTGAACGCCTTCCAGCCGCCGCGAACAGTAGCGGAAAACCGCCGTTGAACAGATTTCCAGGGACAGAGCTCCAACAGAAAAATAATATTTGAAGGCAGGATCGTAATCATGATGAAATGACTGCTCAGATGAAGTTTTCAGGTGGACTTTCTCACTTAAAAATATATTAAAACTACTTTTTACCCACTTATAGCAGCAAGTATAGCAAAGCCGCTCTCTGCCATCGAACACAGGAGCAGCAGAAGCATCAGACGCATCTGGACATTTGAATGTAGCATAAGATCCATCTATTAATGACATGATTAATAGATGGTGTATAAATATATCCAGCTGTTCTGCATAGGGGATAATTATAGCTGCTTTTGTTTATTTAATTGAGAAAAAAAGAGTCGTTCTGCGAATATGGCCTTAATCCTCTTCCACATTTTTTGTTGGAGAATGTTGGTGAACAAATGACATCATTAAAACCAAGGCTGTGTCTGAAAGCCTTATTAATCACTATATAGGGCACTATATAGTGATTAGT
>NW_015150529.1:1013751-1023775 GCF_000732505.1 Cyprinodon variegatus | reverse complement strand
GTTTCTGCAAAACAGTATGCTGTGAAAAATATTAATAAATAAAAATATTACACTTTTTTTTGTTCAGAGGAATAAGGGCAGGCGCTCTAGCGCCATCTAGTGTCTGTCTGTGTTCCTACCTGGTAGCAATTATGCTACGTTCACACCACAAGCAGCAAGAGCAGCAAAAAAATGCGTGCTGCTTCATTTTTGATGCTTGTACAAGTTTAGTTCTGACGCGCGGCTGAAGCATCTTTGCTGCTCCAGATGCACAGTGAAAAAGTGGGTCTGATGCACGTTGGGCGGAGCCACCCTATCATCTCTTTGCCAATGGCGGCTATATATGCTATGATCAGTGGGAATAAAGTAGTTTTAATATGTTATTCAGCGAGAAAGTCCACCTGAAAACTCCATCTGTGCAGTCAGTTCATCCAGATTACCATCCTGCCTTCAAATATTATTTGCACCGGTGGTGCACTGTCACTAGGAAGCCTATTCAACAGAAGCCTATGGCGCGGTCGTCTCTTCACGGTTTGCCACGGCAGCTGGAAGGCCTTTTTTCATGTACGTAATCCAAACTGCAGGCGTCAGGATCATAAAAGTGAACGTTTTGCTGGCAGATTTCAGCATTTTAAGTTAATTTAGGAGTTAATAAACTGTTTCAGATGAGTGACCATAGTGAGCTGTATCATCAGCGATGTATCTCTCTCCCTGCCAGCTCCCAGATCAGCTTCTCTGATTGGTTGATGTGGTGCGTCCAACAGCTGCTGCATTTGCAGCTTGTTCCACGCGTCAGATGCTCAAACGCTCACGACGCGCTGCTTCAGCTGCTCAGATGCGCCGCTCTTGCTCCTCTAAACGCGGTGCAGGATGTTTTGCTGCACCTTGATGCACGTCGACCATTAACTTTGCATGTAAACTAGCTGCTCCTGCTGCCTTTGCTGCTTTAGGTGTGAACGTAGCATTACAGCCTGATAGCCATGGTTGCTCCACCAGAAACACTGAATCACAGAGAAACATGGTTCTAGCTTTAACTCAGGTGGAATACATAAAGCTCAATGCCACACTTTTCAGATTTAAACAAGGAATTTGAATTTCTCCTTGTGGTACAATCTTTACTTTGGTTCATTAATTAATAATAATAAAAGTCATAGAGGTTTATATTTATCAGTCATCTAAACATTTAAAAGTTAAATATTTTGATGGTGACCTTCAGTAGGGGCAGTTTTTACAGAACTCAGTCCGGTTTATTCTTCTGTCTCTGCAGGTGCAGCAGGTTCAGGTGTTCGCGGACGTCCAGTGCACTGTGAACCTTGTCGGCAGCGACTCCTACCTGAACCAGGGCTCCATCGGGGCTGCGGGCCCCCAGAAGGGCCCCGGGCCGCAGGGCTCGCAGAGCAGCCAGGCCCAGCAGAAGAGCCTCCTCCAGCAGCTCCTCACTGAGTGACACCCTCCCCCTCCCATCCCGTCAGCTCCTTTGCTCCCTCTCACGTCTTCATCGCCTCCTCCTCTTCCTCGGAGGGCAGACCTTTCGCTGTCTCTGTCTCACTTTCGGACGAACGGATAGAAGGACAGGCCGCTCGCAGCGTAAGGAGGTGTGGAGGTGCGGCTGTCTGTGGGGGGGTGGGTGGGGGTTCAGTTCTGGTAACTTTACCAGTCCAGGACTTAAAGAGCGTCAGTAGGAGCAGCGGTGTTATTTAAACCTGCCTGTCTAATCTGTCTGACAACCTGTCTGTCTGCCTCAGCCTAATGAAGGCAGTGTTGTCTTGCTGCTCATTTCTCGGTGACCTACTTCCTGCTTCCTGACCCAGGAGGAAAAAAAATGCGACGTCATTGTAGATTTGCCAATTATTTTTTTCCGTCACTGTCGAATCAGGGCCGACCTTTCTCTCTCTTTCACTTCTTTTTCCTGCTTGGATGACGGGTCGGCGGCGTTGGGGGGGTGTCCCGCACATCAGCAGCCACCTCTGGCTATTTGATTTCCTTTGCGTTTGTCGTTCTTTCTACCATCTATCTATCTCTGTCTCTCAGCGATGTGGGAATGTTAAGGTTTCAGACCTCAGCGGCATTGTGAGATAGAAGCTCAGTATCAGCTGGTTCTGGGACTGTTCCTCTCTATCTGCTGCAGTGCCTGGTGGAAGTGTGAGTTTGTCCCAAGCTCTGCTTCTTCTTCTTCTTCCTCTTTTATTATTATTTTTTTTTCTTCTACTCCTGTGTATTTTTCTATTCTATTTTTATGTTTTGGGTTGGATTGTTTATAAAATTTTCTGCTCTCTCCGTCGTTATCATCTTCATCATGACCTCCAGAACAAGCTTTGACATCAACCAGGGCGTACGGATTGGATGAATGGATGGAAGGACGGGAGTCAGAGGGGATGCTGCTCAGTTTTGAACCTTTTATGTCTTTTATTTTTATTTCTATCAGAGTATAAAAACAGACTGTTATGATTATTTAACTGTCTTGTCCATCACATTTTAGCCTCACCTCAGCAGATGTGAATACGGGGAGGCCCGGCAGGGTTCCTCCTCTGCTCCTCTCTTTCTCTTTGTGTCTTCACGGTTTCTCTCAGCCTATCAGTGTTGTTTGCCACGTGCACCATGCAGGCGGGTAGTATTTGTACATTACAGAAGGACAAAGACTTTGGAGGTGAGCTAACCTGTTCTCTTGTAACTGCTTTTCTTTTGGACAAAAAAAACAAAAAAAGTGTAATTAATTGAATACTCAGAAGAGGCAAAACTCTGTATAATGTGATTGGATTCATTTATTTTTGGTTTGTTTTTCTTAGTTTTTAATTAGTTCTAATAATGTCTGCTCATTTTTGAGATTATTTTTTTTTTTCTGGCATATTGTGACACAGCTTCATGTTGCAGTGGAGGAAGAAGTTATTCCAGCTTCTAAAAATGTGAAATTCTAAACACAATTTGACTTAAAAAAAAAGAAAAAAAAGAAAAAAAAGTAAAAAAATGTTGGAAATGGCTCCCTTTTTACAAACGTAGTTTTATTTCTTTTATTTCTTTTTTTTTATTTCAGGGAGCTAGTTAGCCGTTATGTTTTTTTTTTTTTTGCTTTCTCCTATTTTTGTGTACAAAAACAGCACATTTGTCTGTAACAGTTGTATAAAAATGATAATTATAGCTCAAGTCGCATTGTTTGCCGCTTGTCGCTGCAGCCAACGATGCGCTTTCCATTATTGTTCCCATATATAATGAAATTTAAATAGAGGCTTTAGCGTTAGAACTTCTAACAAAGATGTGATTGATGAATGATTTAAAGTTTTCTGGAATTTGAATCAAGCTTTGGAAAAAAAAAAAAGATAATATCCTCCTTTTAAAACTGTTGATCTAGTCAGGAATTCATCTCCATCCGCCTATGAGCACATCACTCCTCTGGCTGCTCACATGTACAGTTTTCTGTAACTACTGTTGATCGGTCCTACACTGTCTCTCCATAACCAATACAGATTTAAAATAAGAAAAAAAAAAACTTTTGTTATGCACAAATCTATAAACTCCCTGCTGAGACGTCGCCTCTTAATGCTTTATGATAAAATTGTTGCGGAGTAAATATCTTAAAACAGACGACAGAACCAAACCCAAAGGTTTCACTTTCTATCAGGATTGAATTTAATCAGGAAGCATCCAGAGATCCTGTGGAAAATGAACAGTTTTCATGCATTATTATTTATTTCTCTGCCTTTCTGTGCTGATGGATTGGCGGTGAGAGGTTTCACATTCAATGCAGACCCCACATTCAGAAATTCACCTTTCTTTTTTTATCCGCTCAGTAAAATTTGAACTTTTAATCCAGTTCCATCTCATGTCTGATACTAATTTGGTGATTTATTATTTCCCCCCTTATAAAACACGAATAAGTCACAGAGCGTTCACAGGTCAAGTGGGCATTTCACCTGCTAACTCCTCCAGCGATGCTGTGTGATGTAGGAACCACTTTGTGCTCAGCTCTGCTGTGGATGTGAGCTCAGTGAGTCAGGTTCTCTTTTGGTCACTATGTTCTACAGCTTCTGGATAGATTTTAAATATTTTTCATCCGCTCAAAGAAAAAAATATATGCAAAACAACAGAAACGTGTAATAACTCCAGTAGGCCAGAATGAGGCGCTTTAGAGTTACCATGGTACTGCATGGTTTTAAAACAAGGCCGATTCATCTAATTAAATTTTTTTTTTTTTTATGAAAATCAGCATCTTAATCAGCTGCTATATCGCACAGAAATGCCGTAGTAACACCGTTTCACCAGTAGGGGTGATAATGATTTTGGTAACATAAAAATCCAAAATATCTTGTTGGTTTAAGCAGATCTAGGTTTATGCTCCTGAACAGCAGGGGGCACTGTTTTTCTTTGACTTGTTCTTTTTTACCTCATTCCTCCTGTTAACTTCTATAAAAACAAAAACTTGGCAATGCAAAACACAACCTCTAAGAATCTCTGGATTCTCTGTACACAGGTACAAATAAAATCTTCTGTTTACAAAATACTTTTAAAAAATATGTTTTTTTTCTCCCATCAGGAAGTCTGCTGCATAGATAAGAAATATCTCTTCAGAAACTGCAAGATCAGAAGGAAAGACCCTAAACCCCACACTGCTCCCCAGGCGCCGCAAAATGGCAGCCCACTGCTCCCCAAAGGGAAGGGGTAAAAGCAAAAAGGAAACCAAGTTCCCCGGAACTGGGAAAAGTTAAAGAAAAAAAAAACCAAAAAAAAAAAAAAGAAAATAACCGAAAAATAGACCCACGTTTGAGATAAATTGACTCCATGAATAATCAAGCATATTCTGTATTTTTTTTATTTAGCAGTTTATGAAAACCTCTCAGTTTGTCCTGAAAGAAAAGCCAGAAGCTACACAAAGCGCACCACCATGCAAATAAACCAGCATAAAAACATATTCATTTATGTAAGCCGTTATTTAAAAACACATCTCTGATGAAATGATGCAAAAGGCTGGCGTCCTCAGGCGTGGATTAAACTTGCAGATGAGGCCAAATCATCCCAAAGCTGTTTGCAACTAAAATCAATTAACATGCAACAAATGGGCCATCTTTAAAACATCACTTTTTGCAGTTCCTAAACCTATTTGTAGCTCCTGAATTGTGCAGCAGATCAGTTAGTTGGAGATTTATTTATTTTTTTATTGCTGAGATATTTCTACACACACACAGCATAGCTCCTCTTCCTCTTTACATCTTTCCTGCATGCGAAAGGCCTCCTCTACAAACCCGGATTATAGATGGAGAATTTCACCCTGCAGCAAAGACATCAACAACAAAAAATGCCAAATACACCCGAAAAGCTGAAAAAAGGCAAAAATGTTTCTTTATGCAAAAGCCTTTCAGTGCAAAAAGCAGTCCCTCCTTCCTCACTACAGCGCGCAGGTACCAGGTTTTGTAATGTTTGTCTCATGTTAATGTAAATAACAGAAATGTGAATGCATATTTGTTCAGAATCGACAGAGTAAAAAAAAAACACAAAAAAAAACTAGCTCCGAGTTTGTGGTAAATAACTACTCGCCTTTGTCATGTTTTTATTTTTCTACCTTTTTACTTTGGTTTTGAAGATGATGTATGTTTGTACATGAAGTGTGAGTGTGTAATACTGTATATCTGGTGTTCTCTCTGAGATGGAAACGGACGACGATGTCCTGTTCAGTTCCTCTTCGGACTCTTTCAGACCCTGCACAGTTACCTGTGGGTGTTTTATTCAGATAAACTATGCCAGAGATTGGTTGTTGTTTTTTGTTTTGTTTTTTTAAAGCGACTGCTGAATGTGATTTTACTGAGAGAAAGAGATAGAGAGAGAGAGAAGCGGTGTGGACTGGCTTTTTGTACGGGTTAATTTAAAAGAAGAAGAAGAAAAAAAAAAAGGCCATATTATTTAATTTTCCTCTGTTGACGCAAATGGTTCAGCAGAGCTGGGAGAGTGGAGCCTTGGTTTTTTAGCATTGAGAAGCATTGTTGAATTTATGACTGATCTGTCTGGTTTTTATTTTTTAACATTTTAATTCATCCCTCAATAGTAAAAAAAAAAAAAAAAAGACCAAAGCTTCAACGTGTTTAACGGATTTCATATGCAAACCTCGTCGTCACTGGACAACACATAATGTAGCGGCTCTATTTCGTTTCCTTCGTCTCTCTGCATGCTCCTTTATTTTCATTTTTCTGTCTTAAATCTTAAATCCGTCTCATCAGATCATCAGAGTGGCCTATCAGCATTCAGAACCTGCGATGTCCCAAAGTTTGCTCAGTTTCGACTCTGCCGATGCCGTGTTTTTTAATCCCGAAGTGCTATCACGTGTTTACAGGAAAAAAAAAAAAAAGGAAATAAACATTGCAACCATTAGCTATGCACCTTACTTAAACATTTCCTCATTTTTAAAGTAGAAGTAACACTGGAACAACACTAAGCCATTCATTTAAAGGTGGAAAAAAAAATCCCATGCTTGCTGACCTATCAGCTTTCAGTCTCACCCCCCGCCGAATACTTTATACCAAACTTAAGGTGCCTCCTGTGTGTATATAATATATATAAATATATGAATAAATGCATATATGCTGTTTAACGATGACCTTGTTATCCAGGGGTTGTTTTTTTAAATAAGGAAGGAAAAACAAAAACACATTTTTACTCTAGAAAATACCTTTTTTTTTTTTCTTTTTTTTTGCACATGTAGATTAATCAGATTATCCCAGGAATTTGCAAATACAATCTAATTCTGCACTTTATGTATCCGGATCCGCTCTGGGTGAAAAAGGCCATGAAACGGATCAGCATTTGTTGAGCAGTCGGCGCCCAAAAGTGTATGAAGCTCGGTTAAAATGCCACGTCATTTAAAAACAGTTATACAACCATCAATTCTTTAAAAAAAAGTTCGTTTTACATTCATCCACAAAAAATAAACAAAACATATGCTGTGAGGAATATAAATAAATGATAAAAATCTGTATTATTTAGTTTCTGCACCCTTCAACGACTATTTTCCAGACTATAAGCCAGAACTTGTTTCCCACTCTTTAAAAAATGCAGCGTCTCTGTTGATGTTTTCTAAGCGGCAGACGGGGAAGTCAAAGTCGGAAATAAAAGAATAAGGGGCTAATTTTCATTTTCAACAAGAACATGCTAGCAGGCTTATAGTGAGGTGCGCTCTTTAGTCTGGAAAATACGGTACATTTAAATAAGACCTTTTGATTTATTTCAGTGTCTATTAGATCTGTGTTTATTTAGATCCTCTATCTTGGGAAGTTCTCCAGAACCTGAAGACATCTCCACAGCTTTCCAGCCTTGGTTTTGGACATTTTATTTCTATCCTCGCTTTGTTTGGTTTTTAATTAAAACTTCGACCCACTTTGGTGCGGAAATTAAGTTTACGTCTTTATCTAGAGCATCTGAAAGTTTTCTCTAAAACCGTTTATGAAAAACAATCTCATTTCACTTTGAAGAAAAGCGACCACACACCATCATACTGCCACCACTTTGTTTCACTGTTGGGCAGGTTGTTCTTTTTGAAGATATGGCTTAAAGTTCAGCTTAAGGTTTTAACCAATCACTAAATCCGTAATTGTTAGTCTTTAATCCCTCCTGGCAGACTTTTAAAATGCTTTAGAATTTTTTAATTATTGATTTATACCTTTATTTAATTAGATTTTACTTATAGTTTTTTTAAGTAAAGCTCAAGTTTAGCTCCAGCTCAGGTTTTTTTTTTTCATTTAATCAAATTTAATGTAATAGATAACTGTTTTTTTTTTTTATTTTGTATCAAACAGGATATTTGTTATATTAGAGCAGAACGAGGTTTATCGTGATGTTGTTTATTTTTTCTTTTTACATTACAAAAAAAAAAAGAAGCATTTTCACAGTTTTGTAGACTTTTGAGAGCCGTTGCACGTTCCCTAAAAATTCAGGTTCTTGGTGGAGAACTGGAGCCATCATGAAATATAAAAAAAAGAAGCTAAAAATCGTACGCAGCAGCTCCTTTCTCTGTCGTTTTATTGTTATAACTATGCTGTTCTTCTTCAGGTGACATCCTCTCTCTCCTTTCTGCGCTGTTGTCTGTTTTTCCAGATGAACTCTTAAAACTCCTCCTCTCTGGCTTGAACTCTGAACATTCCTGCTCCCGGCCGTTTTCGCTTTCCTCTCTCTCTCTCTCTGTGTCAGTGGAAAGTGTGAGACCTTACCTCTACTCTGTCCAAACGATTGTGCACTGATGTAAACGACAACGCACCACTCGTGTCGCTTTGTCTTCTCTGTCTTTGCTCCTGTTTCGTCGGGAGTCCTCGCGGCTTTTTATTTTTCGAGGTTGTTGCGCCACCAGGACTCCCCTTCAAGGTTTTCTTTTACCTCCAGCTCATTCCCAATGCAGGTGTTTGAAGCTGTCCTCACTACAGCCTCAGTCGTCGAGTATTATAAGCGCTGCCTTATTGGGACTGGGTGAAAAACTTAAAGTAAAGGTTTGGTTCTTATTCGCCACTGTTGTTTCTCTGGGTGGTGATGCATTTTATGGATATTTTAAGAGAAGAGACCAAGGTTCCACTTTCTCCCTTTGTAAAAAAATTAATATAAATAGATATATAAATGCATAGACAAATATATAATATACATTTTTTTTTGTCCTGTTTTGTATATAACACTCATGTAACTCATGTAAAGTTTGTTTTTAAAAGAGGCATCAGAGCAGCTATTAGAAGACAATATGAGTGACAGTGTTCACCTGGGAGAATTTTATGCATGTTGTGTTTTCTTTTCCTCTCTGGAACTTTTAAAAACCCCCTCAGACCCTCCCGCTCTCTCTCGTTCAGGTGTGTAACGTGAATATAAAGAAATCTACCTTTTTCTTTGGGAATGTTGTAGACAATCAGTCTCAGGCCGGGTCCAGTCCCAGCGGGGGAGTGAGAGCCCTGGAGGCTATAAGACAAACTAAACTCTTGGTTTCATTATTTTTTTTCTTCTTTTCGTTTGTTTTTTTTTTTTTTTTCGTCTACTGGAAGTCCAAACTCGGAGGTTTGTTCATTCATATGTCCGTGGCTGCTCTCAAGTTTACACACACACACACAAACACACACTTCTCTACACAAACACCTTGTGCATTTGGTCCCTTTGCTTTTTATTTCCAAGGTTAGGATGCCAACCTTGTGGAAATGATGCTTTGACTAACAAATCTATAACATCTATGAATGTGGGAATGCAACACATTGCAATAAAAGCACCATCTGAAATGCACAACCTGGTCTCATGTATTCCTTGAATATCCATGTATGCAGATGATGGTCTTTTAATGTTTGCAGCAAGAAGCTCTAAACCAGAGGTCACGGATTAGTGGACCGTGGTACGGATCCGGACCCACCTGCTGGATAATCGGGACCAAACCTGATTTAAAACATTTATAAATTACTGCATGCTGTCTAATGACGGTGTCTAATTCACTTGCGCCGCTTCTCCTTATTCTTCCTTTTTCTTTTAGGATTAAGATCGAATGGACGGAGGATCCACGGACCGGCCTGGTTTAAGGAGAAGAAAAAAAAGTTACCAAAAACTTGTAAAACAAAAGACCAAAAGGAAGATTTGGTTGTTTATGCAAATGGTCTCAATAAAGTTTTCAGTTGACTGCAGGCCCACAAACGTCACCTTTAGCACGGCAGAGCTGGTAGTTGTCCGGGTACATTGCAGTTCTTTTTGAAATAAAAAAAAAAACTGGCCTCAGGAAATACATCGTGATTCACGCAGGAAACCGTCCATTTCCAACCAGTGCCCACTGTAGGGTAAAGACCTCCAGAGCTGCTGTCAGTCTGGGTTGCTGCTGCTGCTACTTTTACACACAGCAGGCAAACCTGTGGCCAGCCAGGCGATGGGAAAGAAGGAGGAGATGATGAGAAAAAGCAGAGAAAGCGTGGACTGCTGGAAGAAAGGTGAAATGGTGTGCTCAAAGGTGACAATGCACATCGATCGATTGTAAAATGGATTTTAAAATGCTCTATTAAGCCCAAATCTTTGTTGACAAATCTAACAAGCAACATTTCAAGATTGCTTGTTAGATGAA
>NW_015150529.1:1011598-1013231 GCF_000732505.1 Cyprinodon variegatus | reverse complement strand
GACAATCTCCATTAGATCGCTTATAACTCTGCACAGTAATAAGATATAAAAATTACCTGAATACAAAATATATACCTGAGACTTTGGTCTTTCATCTGATACATATGTTTTTTATATAAGGTGTTCTGATTCCAATATTTTTATATGAATGTAAAAAGTGTGACAACTAGCCCCGGTCTTCCCTACATCGTGATTCACGCAGGAAACCGTCCATTTCCAACCAGTGCCCACTGTAGGGTAAAGACCTCCAGAGCTTCCAGGACTTAGCCAATGAGCTGCTGTCAGTCTGGGTTGCTGCTGCTGCTACTTTTACACACAGCAGGCAAACCTGTGGCCAGCCCGGTGATGGGAAAGAAGGAGAAGATGATGAGAAAAAGCGTGGACTGCTGGAAGAACTGCGGTGAACTGGTAAAAGAAAGGTGAAATGATGTGCTCAAAGGTGACCCTGCACGTCAATCGATTGTAAAATGGATTTTAAAATGCTCTATTAAGCCCAAATCTTTGTTGACAAATCTAACAAGCAACATTTCAGGATTGCTTGTTAGATGAACAGCAATGCTCTGAGGTCTTTAGAGACCGTCATCAAAATCTCTTTGCAGGACCTGAATTGAGGCTGCCTTGCTCAAGTGTTAAGTCACCCGTCCTGCAAACAGGAAGCCTGGGTTCGTATTTCAGCTGGGGGGGAATGAGCTGCCAGTGTGGGTCCTTAGTTAAGGCCTTTAAAGCTAATGCCTACTTAAGTGCCGTTTAATCACTTTAGCTTGTTTGTTTGTAAAAGATTTGTTCTAAAATAGTTCTGGTTTTTTAATTTATTTCACATTTATCTCAGTTTTTTTTCTTGGGTATTTATATGGGTCTTTATGTATTTTTGTTTTTAATGCAAATGTATCTAAACGTTTTCCTATATTTACCTGTAAAAGGAACCCAACACCACTGTAAAAGGGGGCTACAGTGGCATCGGGTGTTTGCCCTGAAATTGAAGGGTTGATATTTGAAGCCCCAGTTCCAGCTTTGTGTGTCGTCGTGTCCTTGGGCAGGACTCTTCACCTGCATTGCGTATTGATGGTGGTCAGAGGGCCAGGTGGCACCAGTGTACGGCAGCCTTGCTTATGTCGGTGAGCTCCAGGGCAGCTGTGGCTACGATGTAGCTTACCACCATTAGTGTGTGTGAATGAATGGATGAATGACTGAAATTAGTGTAAAGTGCTTTGAAGTCTCCTGAGTTGAAAAAGTGCTATATAATTACACGCCATTTACTATGGAGGACCAATCTACCATATTTAAAAATAAATAAATAAATGCTCAATAAATAGATAAGCATACAATTAATTGCCCCCCAAAAATACAATAAACTAACAAATGTAGCTAGAAATTAAATTACACACTGAGATATATAGTGGGTCATATCAGTATCTTTTAATTAGCTTTTGTAATAATTACCTTATTTGTTGTACATAATAAGCTTCAACTTTATTACTTTTTTTAAGTATTTATGTGCATGTGATAATATTTTTGTCTGTTTTATTCTTCCTTTTTATCTTTTACCTTCTTTATTTCTTCAACGCTATTTATCTCTGCCTGTTGTTTTTACATTTCTGTATACACTCACCGGTTGGACCCCCTTTTGCCTTCA
>NW_015150529.1:1008733-1010234 GCF_000732505.1 Cyprinodon variegatus | reverse complement strand
TTATTTGTTTATTGTATTTTGGGGGCAATTAATTGTATGCTTATTTATTTATTGAGCATCTATTAATTTCTGTATTTATTTTTAAATATGGCAGAGTTGGTCCTCCATAATTTATCATTTAAAAGCCCTTTGATATTTGCTCAAATGGACTTACCTATGTACAGAAAAATGTTTACATAAAAATACTATAAATATTATATTAAACAGATTATTACCATACACAGTATGAATTTAATTCAAATTACAGTAGAGAAATAAAAATTATATTTTAAAACTAGATAAGACATTAACATGGAACAGCTTATGCATCAAACTCAGACATTCAGTAAAAGTTTAGTGAAGGTTTCATCTAATAAACGTGAAGCAATATGTAGAGGTATTGCTGAAATCATAAAACTATCAACAAAAACATTCTATATGAGACATTAAAAATAAGTCTTTAACTTAATGTGCTTTTATGTCATGACATCAGATCTAGTTTTAGCAGTGCATGGTCCAACGGACCAACTAGGCTCCAAAGGGACTTTTTTAACAAAATAGCAACAGGAAAAGTCTCAGGTTTGTTGTTCCGGAAGAAGTAACGGCTATATTTCATAGTTACTGCTCTTTTCTGCCCCTTTGGAGATATTTTTAGCATTTATCACCTGTTGTTCCAGTTTTTCAGTTCAGGATGAAAGAGTCTGACCATGTAGGTTCAGTTCCAGCGGATGGAAAAATGTCTACATCCCAGTTTGGATGATGATGATGTCGTCTTCTGCAGGTTTCTTGTGGTTCTCAGAGGTGATCTGTTCAATTGGCTGAGTGGGATTCCTGTACTCATTGTACTCCACTATGGGGTAGGTTATCATGCTAACAATCAGAACAGCCAGCACTATGTATAGCTTGTACTCCAGGCACAGAAAGGTGCTGTAGGCGAAGGCGATGACAAAACCCAGCGACTCCCACATGCGGTAGTTGGCGAACGCGGCCTCCTTATCCCTCGGGAAGAGGACGCCGTAAAGAGCTGAAACAGGGAGGGTCACAGATCAATAGAAGATCCAGTTTCTGAATCTAGATCCAAAGCTCCTCAATTCACTTTCACAACATACCCGAGGCACGTTACAGTCAATTCAATCAAATCATACATTCTCTAATGTATGTACTCTCATTCTGACTGATCCATGTTCTCAAACAATGTTGTACAATTTATTTTATTATTCAAATTGGTGAAAAACCCAACAGATGGAATTAAGTCATTGTCTTGCAGGATTCATTCCTCTTGGCTTAGCATGTAGCAATTGATTATGTTGCTTTAGCAGCAATCCCTTTTACCGAGCATGTATCCTACATAACGGAAAACATCCTTTTGACGTTATTAGAAATTCACTAATGGACATTTAAGCGCTGATATTTCTGGGTCACATTTCTACTAGACTTAGACTTAGGGCCGGATTTATCAAGATCCAATTTTGCGTGCAGTAATTTGCGCTCGCAAACTGGAATTTTGCGCGAGGGGCTGAAC
>NW_015150529.1:1006383-1007493 GCF_000732505.1 Cyprinodon variegatus | reverse complement strand
TTTAGCACGTTTTAAAGACCAAATCCTTTTAGCACGCTGTTGATAGATCAGTTTGTACATTTTTTAGCGTGCGAAGTGAAATGGCTCAAGTTTTTATACACGCAAACCTTTGATAGATCCGGCCCTTAGTCTTAGACTTAGTCAGAACTTTATTGATCCTTTGGGAAGACTCCCTCCTGAAATGAAGGTTACCAGCAGTTTACAGGGCAAAAAACTATGAAGTTAAATTAAGTTAAAATTAAGCAAAATACAAATAAATATGGAGTTCACATTAAACGGAAAAAAATAATAAAAAATACAAGTGTTGCTACTCCTTCCCTCTTCCTCTGTCCTGTACTTACTACATACTTTACATATCATGTACTTCTCAGCGTCCACAGGTGCTTCTGGCCTTTGAGGCTGAGAAAACGTTTGTGTTAAATGAAACTATGTTTTATGTTCCTAAGTGGTTTAGAGATCCTTTTATTTCCTGGGTCAAATTGTGATAAACCTCCCCTTTGGTTTCTGTCAGAACCAAAGACCTTATTTTCCTCTCCAACATGGGACTAGACAGCGCTGTCCCTTGTCCCCTTTGCTTGTTGCCTTGGTGATAGAGCCCTTAGCTAATACTATTAGACAATGTACTGATATCAAACGGATCTTCAGAGACAACCAAGAACTTACAGGGAGTGGCGGCCTATTATGGTATAGAGCTTGGAATCCTGAGGTTCTGAGTTTGGTTCCCTGAGCAAGACCCTTAACCTCCACACTGCTCCCCAGGCACCGCACAATGGCAGCCCACTGCTCTTCAAAGGGATGGGTTAAATGCAGAGGTAACATTCTCCAATGTGAGATCAATAAAGTTCAATTATTATTATTATTAAAATTTTGTTATATGCGGACAATGTCCTCTTGTACGTGTCCGATCCTCTCACATCCGTTCCACATATCCTCAAAGGTTTTGAGAGATTTTCAGGATATACACCAAAAATGATCTAGAAATAAGTAAACATTTCTTAAATGTATTTTCCCCTTATTTTACTAGGTAAATAAGATGATTTGAGTATTTTTATTCTTAGAATAAGATCATTAAATAATATGCACTTGAAAAAGACAATGCAATAGTTTTTT
>NW_015150529.1:1004075-1006138 GCF_000732505.1 Cyprinodon variegatus | reverse complement strand
TAGTAAAATTAGGGGAAAATACATTTAAGAAATGTTTACTTATTTCTAGATCATTTTTGCAGTATATCCTGAAAATCTCTCAAAACCTTTGAGGATATGTGGAACGGATGTGAGAGGATCGGACACGTACAAGAGGACATTGTCCGCATATAAATTTTAATAATAATAATAATAATTGAACTTTATTGATCTCACATTGGAGAATTTAACCTTGCATTTAACCCATCCCCTTGGGGAGCAGCGGGCTGCCATTGTGCAGCGCCCGGGGAGCAGTGTGGGGTTAAGGGTCTTTCTCAGGAACCCAGAGTGGCAGTCAATGGGAGTGGGGCTTGAACTTAGAACCTCTGAGACCCAACCACAATGCCCTGACCTCTAGGACACCACTCCCCAAGTTTGACATAACATAATTAAAGTAGCCTTGTAAGAGCACAAACTGAGCTTGTTGCTCATAACAGCTTTTAAAGCAGCTGTTCAAGGCAGCAGAAGATAAAAGAAGAGCAGGGGGCTCGTCTCAGCCTGTCCTGTGATGTTATGAGTTTATCAGGAGTGGACTTCTGCCAGGACAGAGTCTGGATCAGCTGTAACAGATCAGTGATGGTGGTGAGGCGACGGCGGACAGAGGAAGCTCTGTCACAGACCTAAATAAATTACATTTTTGGAAGTTTATGTCCACTTGCACTGATTCCTATGTGTGAACAGATTATCTCTGCAAAGATTGTTAATATCATAGTTAAAGGTTTTGTACTAGAAATATGAAATTAGAACCTCAATAGAACAAAGTCAAATGAAATGCTTCCAACGCCACTTGTTTCACCTTAAATTTTGTTTCTGCAAAGATTTTTTTATTACAGAATTTAATAATGTCAAATAACTGCAGGTTAATAACGAACAAAAATTTGTGGAAAATATTTATAGAAATAAAAATATTTTTTATTGCTCTTTAAAGAGGATATTTAGGTTCACTATGGCTGCAACTAACTCCTTTTTTTTGAAAATCGATTAATCTGTCAAGTAATCAATTAATAATCGGAAAGCCAAAGAAGTTTATTGTTTTACGAAACTATACCAGGTGTAACTAAAACTTTTTCACTTGAGTTCTGAATAGAGCAAACTGACAGAAGAAAAACTTTATTTTTTTTATCTTAAATGCAACCTGTTTATATATATTTTTTTACAATTTTTATATAATTACTGCTCTAAGTGGGTTTCTCAGTCAGCTAATGGCATATTTTACAGTCTCTATACTCCAGTTACCAATTAGTTGATTATTTCAATAATCAATTAATCACGATTAATCCAATTTATTGTTTTAGTCCTAAGGTCTATCAGAGACAACTATAAAGGAATGAAAGAATATATACTTAGGGCAAATTTACACCATAAGATAATAATGCTGGACATGTCTGTAAAATAACATATTTGGGTCAAATAAGTGAGAGATTTCAAAAAATAAATATACTATGCACATGGAAATCTATGCATTAAAAAACATTAAAAAAAACTAAAGAAGTTCTGGAGGTTCCTCCTCCTGCTTTCCAAAAGCAAAGAGACGTTTCAGGGTTTTCCTTACCGTTAGTCTGAGTTTGCCAGATGGCGTCCGCCATGCCCCAAAGGGCGGGAAACACAAAAAAGACGGGCAGCTGATCAGGGTGAGGCCTCCAGAGCAGGAGAGCGATGATGCAGGACAAGTTGGCCGCAGCGGCTGCAAACAAAGCCTTCATGAAATAACAGGCTTTGACTTGTTACATAAAAAAAACACTGATGATAAAAAAAAGTAATTTTTACAAATTTGAAGAGAAGTTTTACCAAAGAAGAAGAGCGTAGCTCTCCCGATGTACCGAGCGATCCTCCCAAACAGAAAGGAGCAGAGGGAATTGGCCGCTCCGAAACACATCATCACAAAGCCAACATAGTGGATCCCCAAAGCACACGTCACGTAGTTCTGCAAAGACAGGCGGCAACATGGTGTCACATTTAACAATTATTTAACGATCAACTCACTCTGTTCAAACCAGGTAGAAATGTTGATCTACAGCTGCTTTTTGTATCTCTGCTTCTGTCTC
>NW_015150529.1:997970-1003840 GCF_000732505.1 Cyprinodon variegatus | reverse complement strand
AAATAAACTGAATTGAATCTGGAAAATGTGACTAACTACCAATATCTACTTTAATATGCAGAGTATTTATGCTTATGTTGGAGGTGGTGGTGTGAGATTTAAATTTAGTCTCAGTCCGAAGATTTCCACCATTTACTGTCATTTTAACAGACATATGAGAGGAACTTTAAGTTAATAAACACGATACTTCTAATATATTAAAACTTTACATAATCTTAAACATGAAAATACTACCAAAGCAGAAGTCCAGTTATGGTACATGTTGTACCATAAATGTAATAAAGATAGATAAAACACAGCAGTACATGATGGAGCCAGTTATGCTGTAGGCTTTTTATGTGTAACCACATGCTGTTATTTTTCAAACGAATAATGAATTTCCTAAAGATAAAACATATTTTTCACCCAACGAGAAAAACTGGAGAGTTTTATGTTATATCAGACTTTATTATTGAATTAGATTATTTTCTTATTAGGCAGGCGCAGAATGCCAATTTGTCCCATTATTTTCGGATTAGAAAGCAACATTAATGATATCGATGGCTTGCCATACACATTACTGTTTATTACATGTCTGCACTTCTGTCAGAATTCTGACTTAAAATATTTTAAGTGGAATAATTGCCTTTTACAACTTCATGGAGTATTTTATATAATAATCATGTACTAGATACAGATTTTTTTTAATCTGTCTCTTTTATGAGACATTGACATTTATGCATTTTGTGATATAATTTTACCCTCTGTATACTTCAGGGATCAAATCCCAATGATTGTAAAAACCTTCTCAGGGCCCCCTTCTTGGTGTCCTGCGACCCCCACAATTTTGGAAGCCCTGATTTAGCCCATTCTCTTTTTTTTTGTCATTCAGCTTAATCTTAATGGCTGAGGCACAAAGAGTAAACTTTTTGAGGTATCGTTACCTTGGTGTATTCCCCAGAGAGGAAGCTCTGCTCAAAGCCGCTGTACATGGTGAGAGGGATGAGCGTCAGGAGCCTCCAGTCCTTCAGCAGCCTGAATGTGGCCAGGAAGGTTTTGCAAAGCGGCTCCTTTTTCTCCCGAAACTCGCTGGCCTGCTGCTTGTCAATGTTGTCCAGAAATATTGCCACAATGAGCATAGCCAGAACCCCGACACCTAAGAGATAGAGACCGATTCAATAGAAGGATGATGGCCAGGTGAAATGTAAGGCAAGAACAGTTATTTTTATTTAATCTAATGCCATGAATTAAACTTAAATAATACCAATGTAGCACCCAACAAGCGTCCACACAAGTTTCTGTTCTGGTCTCTTGCTGGTGCTGTTGACAGCAATAGTGAGGCCACAGTCAGCTGCTCCGCAGGTTTCTAGGATTTCCTCTGGGATGTCAGCTGACAAAAATAAATAAATAAATGAACACATGAATCGGCTGAAATACAGTAAAATATCAATGCAGAAACACTTTTCTGTGGTTTTCATTTGCTTTTAGAAAATGTGCTAAACTAAGGTTTTATCAGAGAGTTGATAATGAAAATTTAAATATTTCCATGTATCTTTAAAGGGGAACGCAAAGAAAGTTTAGCTTTTTTTTTATCTTTTCTTCCTTTTTTTTTTTTTAGAAGTTTAGTATTGGCTCTGTTAAAATATTCTTTTTTTGCATTTTGAAGTTGAACATTTTTTATGAAGATATATAAAGTTGTTTTTTTTGCATTCTGTTGCTTAAACATCACTTGAATATTTTTTTTTTATTAAGAATAGAAAATAGAAAAGTAAAATCAGAGTCAACTTTAATCCCCAAGTTTTTTTAATTCCCACCCAAACAAAGTTCACTTTGCTTTAAAAAATAAATAAATCACTGATCTATTTATGCTGTACATTTATGAAATAGAAAAGGTTTTGTTGCTGCAAATGAGCCTGGTGTCATTGTCTGTTTGCTCTCTAGCACCAACCTGAGCATAAAAGTCTGAACGGTTTGTATCCAGGATGTGTGGGATCTGCAGGGATGTTAGCTTCCCTTTCTCTGACCTTAGACCGCTATAGATCCGTGACAGATAGAAGCTCAGCCCTAGTGATTGGTTGCAGTTTGGACCTGTCCTTTTTTTGTAGACGGACCAAACCACAAAAAAAACAGACTGAATGATGGCGGTTTAGACCTCCGTATTTCTTGAGTGTCTCTGTTGGGCATTTATATGCGAGGACCATCTCAGCCTGTGAGAAAGGGTGGTTTGGTTCCTTTGAGTCGGAAGTAATCAACAGCAAATGCAGTGTTGTTGAGGATGGTTTAGGAGAGGGAGTGTCTAAACTAGGTCAGAACAGAAGGAAAATAAAACAGGAATGTCCTTCCAGGAAGAATTTACCAGTTAGTCATTTATAAACTGATAAGAAAGCATTAAAATAAATCTAAATGGTAAAAATCATGCATTTACACCTTTCTCAATTTCCTCTAGACCTATGATAACTAACCTAGAGGAAATGGGACAGACCTCCACTGGAAAAACAATCTAGAAATAAGTAAAAAGTTCCTTAAATTAAGTATATTTACCCTTAATTTGAGTAGGTATGCCAATGGAATTAGTATTTTTTTTCTCTTAAAATAAGATAATTAGGTAATATGAACTTTAAATAAGACAACGCAATTGTGTTTTCTAATTTTAAGTGTAAATTGTCTTGTTCCATTGGCAAAATGTAACTTTTACCTCCTCTTTCAAAGGAACAAATGCACTTAATTTAAGAAATAATTACTCATCTAGATTTTGATTTTTTCCAGGCTTTTCTCATGTCTTAGAGCTTCTTTCATATAAGCACAAGAAAAAAATCACATTAAGCTTTGGCATTGCTTATATTGACTAGAAAAAGCAGATGCTGTTGATCACGAGTATTAGCCAACTGACTTTTATAAGGTTGCTAATCTTAAAGCAAAGCTACACAACGCTAGTGTGTAAAGGTGTAAACAATGACCATAGAGAAGCAACTGGTGGAACCAGTTACTCGGGGAGGGGTTGAGGTTGATGAACTTCTTTAAGCTCATCTTTCTGCAAAGGAAAACAATGGCGGCTACAGTTCCGAAAGCTGAGCTATTTCTCAGACAGCAGGCCTCACAGTTACCATTTTAAATAACGTTTATGGTAGGGCAGTTAGAACATGTATGATCTAGCCGCTGGAAAAACGAAAAAAAGATGCTGTCAAGCACGGAGGTGGAGGTGTAATGATATGGGCTTGATTTGCTGCCACATTCACTTCGTCATAAAAGGGACAATGATCCAAAAACAGCAGCAATTCTCCTAAAGTGTGGATGAGAAAAAAGAAAACAAAAAATGGTGGAATGGTCCAGAAAAATTCTAGTTCGTCACCTGATTGAAACACGTTTGGAAACTTGCAAAATTCAAAACTCATCAGGGCTGAGGCCATGTTGAAAAGAAGATTGGTGTTGAATTTCTTGTATGAAAGAGGAAATGCTGCAAAAAGGGGTGAACTTAGTTTTTCTAGTTGGTATTTCCAATACATACATAACCTGCTTACAGATAGTGGTGTCCTGCCCAAAGATGAGCGACGACATCAGGTTTCCCCAAACTGCTGATGACTGGAAGATGAAGAAGAAGATCCCAAAGTAGTGGTTGATTATATCTGAACCCTTCTTGTTCTCCTTAGCAGCTCGCAAATTCCCAGAGATGGTCAGGTAGGTGCATTTAGCCGACCACAGAGGAGAACCGCCCAAACCCAGGATGACTGAGGTTGGCATAAGAGTGTACCTGTGATAGAGCAGATCAGACGGAATGTGGAAACTGGTGCATAACGAGGAAGAAGGTTTCTAACCAAAACTGTAAATATAAGAAAAATGGACGTTTTTTATGAGTCCATATTTTTAATTAGACTCTTACCATCCAGGGTAGAGATTTCCGAATGAGTATGACACATAACAGGCCATGCCGGCAACGATGGTCCATTTACAGCCCAGATTTTTGATCATGATGGGGGGCAGAAACATGGAGGAGATGATGATGGAGGCGTAGATGACGCTCAGGGATGCAACACCCATCCCCTGCTCTGCATTTAGACTGCTCTGCATGAGGAAAACATTTAAATAATGAGAAATGGAAGAGGGTGGAATTTAGGGATGTAAACAAAATATTGTTTCATTGTGGATTTATAGTTTCTTATATTAAATTATACTGCTTAATTGGATATAAGGATTTAGACTGTTTATAAATATGAATACTTGATAAACTCCGTGAAGAGGATTGTAAAGTTTTCTGATTATACTGAACACTGAACTGACTTTTCTGCTTGGTCTTTTAGCTTGTGTTTGTACTTTTTTATTTTTATTTTTTACTTTTTTCACCTCTTGTGGAGTTACCATTGGCATTTGAGTTGAGCTGGATGCTTGTCAAAGTCCATGTTGTATATAACACTTTGATTGTTTTCTATGTCAGACCCATTAAACATGGATGCCCTTGAAGTAACATCCCTGAACAGCACGACCAAAGGGCAATAAAGGAAAATAGGCTACAGGCTTAAAGGTGCATCAGCGATGAACTAGTGAGGTGTCACTCTGCTCCTCAAACGATGTTTTAATCAAATAAAAAGATATTTTTCAGTAGAAATGCACAAAATGTCTCTTTAAGTTATCACCTAAATAGCTTCCATTTAGCCGTGCTGCATGGCGGAGCAGCGTAACTTCGCTGCTGCTCATAGTTAGTTCATTGAAACAAAGTGGTAATCTGATAATGTTTCAGAGCGACATAACCAGTCCTTTAACCCTGTAATGCCAAATGTATCATATTTGATACATACGGTTTCTGAAATGTTTTGCGTCTGACACCTTTTGCATAATTTAATGGTAAAAACTTTGCTCAAAATCCTATTGCACACAATCAGATATACCTGATAACAGAGGGCAGAAGACTACACAAAAAAACATTTTGACTTATCGCATATAATTATTAATATCAAAAAAGTATTTCTGTTTTTTCTTTTTACATATTTTGTTAAAAGGCCAAATAAGGACTTCAAACCAAAAAAAAGTAATTTTCTGTTTTGTTTTATTCTTGGATCGGGCTTTAAAGGGTTAATGATAGTTTTACATCTCTGTACAGTGAAAATTTAGTTCTTTTTAGTTTAGAAAGCTTCCTGTTTTATATCTTATAAATAAGTTTAATAATGTTTAATGAAACATTTTTATTTTCTTTAGTTCTTCTGTTTTTACATTCAGCATATTGTATATATATATATAATCTGTTATTTTCATTCTTAGTCGAATATGTGCAGTGGAATGCCAGCCTTTTTAGTATTAGTATTTTTAGTGGGATTTTGGGAAAAGGTTCAGAGTAGAAACTCTTTTCTTCATAAATGTGTTTGTAATCATTCACATTTTTTGACCTACATTTGCATTATAATGATCTTGATAGTTGTTTGCTACACAAGACCATTTGTTTTTTTTTATTGCCAATAAACTTCATCGCTTAGTGGCAAGCAACAATTTAAGAGCAGCGATAATCGGCTACTCGTAAAATATAACAGGAGATAATCGCTCGTGTTTTAATGGAAGTTCCTGACTCGTCTGGTCCGAGATTAGCTTTGATTAAACTTAGACACACAAAAAGAAACAGAAACAAGCAGTATTTTTTTTTTTTTGGAGTTAATTGTGGATTAAAGTTTACAATTAATCAATATTGTATTTTTTTCTTAGCCTCTTACACCCTAAGGGGGTATAAATAAATTTCTGCCTGACAAAAACACACAAAAGCAAACAACTTATAGCCTCAAAGCTATTAGATTTAAGAAGAAACCTTTGGTACCTCTGTAAAGGTAAGATGTCATAGAATGGTTTTCTGGTGTCAGCACCATTGTAGCTTTGACCCTGCCTGAAATATTAGGGACAAAATACAAAATATT
>NW_015150529.1:994441-997673 GCF_000732505.1 Cyprinodon variegatus | reverse complement strand
TTTACAATTAATCAATATTGTATTTTTTTCTTAGAATAAAGTATTATCTTTATGATTCAAATAAAAAAAAACACTTCAGTTTCATCTTTACAATGCTTGAACTTTATTAATTTCCACTATCAGTTTTTTTTATTATTATTCTGTCCACAAATCCCTTCCTAAGTAAATGCACATTAATAAAAGTCCTTATTTTTAGCATCTTTAAGCAATAATTAGTTCTTCAGCATCATTAAGGAATCACTTTGACCTACCTGTAAACTCTGCAGGCCTCCATAAGCCGTGAACAGAGAGAGAAACCCAATGGAGACCACCAACACGTTCTTAAAGTTGCGGCTGATCATGATCGACTCTTACGGACTCAAACTTTTACAGATCCAGAACAGAGTCCCACTCAAGGTTTAGGTAGTTAGTAAAATCAACCACCTCACACAGCTGCTCTGCTCGAGAGCAAAGTCAGGAGAAGCTGTTTATACAGAGCTCAGGTGTCTGATAACCGCATGGAGTTAAAAGGACAAAGTACACCCCACCTCCCACCTCCCCCAACACACGACACACCACTTATAGAGTTAATTTTCTGCTGATTGCTTATCACCATCTAAATGTGTCATAGAACAGCTTTTATGCCTCCGTTTTACTTCCTTGTCTCTCTTATCATTAAGTGTCCTCCACAAATCAGATGTGCCGTTTGTTTTTTTCACTTTTGATCACATAAACTAAACAATTAAAGTAAAAAAAGAGGAATTCGTGTCAGCGAGCAAAGGTTTATTGCACATGTTTCCTTTTACGAGAACTCCAGCTCAGTTTTATAACATTGCAGCTTGTTGTTATTTACTGGAAAGATGAAAATCTGAGGACATAGAGGGACGGTGGGTTGGTTTCCACCGTGTCACATATTCTCCAGTTGGGCCCTTTGCACGTGAAACTGACCTTTTTCTTAAAACAGGACAAGGAGGAGCGATAAACTGTCTGATGTAAACAATGTTATGCAGTAAATGTACATTCAATATTTAATCAAATAACTTTCCGACATCATGTTGCCTGTGAATGCTTGCCTACCTAGCTGTGTGTTAAAGAAACAAGTAAAAGTGCGGTTCAAGCTCAAATCAAACAGTAACTCTGCATGAATACAGAAATTTATTAGCAAAAATCGCTAACCTCAGTCAAACATCTTAACTAAACTAACGAACCTCATCTAAACTAAATAGCTACTATGTGCACATTGGAAAATAAAAGATAATAGTTTAAAACCATAATCTACGGAAGAGGATTAGGGCCACTGAAAAAAAAAAAAAAAAGTTACCGGGTAACTGATTTTTAAATTTTATTTCAGTTTAACATGGGAAAAAAAGTCAGAATTTCATCTCAGAATTCTGACTTTTTTCTCAATTCTGACTTTTGTCTCAGAATTCTGGCTTTAATCTCAGAATTTTGGATCTTAATGTAGATGGGCACCATGAAGGAAGAGATGTGGGAGCATTCAGCTTCACTGACAAAAATGTGAGTTGTTTGAGGTGGCCAGTGAATTAGGCAACTTTTTACGTGCCCGAGGGGTCCCCTTATTAATAGAGGAGTAGAAGGTCATTAAAACTAGAGAGCTAGTCTCTAAAACAGACATGGCTATGGCTTGATGCTAACATGTTTGTTAGCTGTCAGAATTCTGAGTTTAAAGTCAGAATTCGAATATAAAATATATAAAATATGACTAGTGGGTTAATTGATGTATCTAAATAGCCCTTACCTGTGAGAGTGGATGGATGGATGGATGGATGGATGGATGGATGGATGGATGGATGGATGGATGGATGGATGGATGGATGGATGGATGTTGCCTTTTAGAGTTTTGCCTAAAAATGTCCAGTTTGTCATGCTGCCACCTCCTTGACCCTTGTTTAGTGATGGCTGTTGTCAGGGCGGTGATACCATATTTTCTCCAATTATTGATTTGGAATAATTTTTACATTCTTCCCCTGACTGATGCATTTATCTATCTATCCCTTGTATCCTCTTCAAGAAATCCCTGTAGGACAGCAAACCCTCGAGTTCAACAGACCCGTTCCTTTCAGTCCAGGGAGCCGGTGTGCTCATCTTAGGTCGCTTACATGATCCGTTCTCCTGGTGTTTGTCAGGACAGCAGCATGATGGATGAGCTGACATTTTGTTTTAAAGAGACGACTAAAGATAAGATAAGTTTGTTATTACGCAGTGTAAGCATCACAAAGAAATGTGGTGGGTACCAAAATATGATAAACAAAGACAAAATGATGAGTCCTTAAACCACAATACAATAAGATTACAGCAGCTTCAACATTAAGTTAGGGTCCCAGTTATTATTTAGTATCAAATTTAAATGCCAACTCCAACAGCTGGGTTTCCCAAGTTAGCTGAACTTTCACCTTTTGAAATAACCAAGAACTTAAAGGTAAAAGTACCGGGAACTCACTTGATAAAGTTAAAGATTGCAACTATCTTAGTTTTCTGAACTGACCTAAATTATTGTCGCTAGATTTAACATTTATTTTTTTAAATGATAAAAAGTTTTTTGTTTTTTTTTCACAGTGCATTCAAGGTGATGGTGGAAGATGTATAGTTTTTTGTTTTAACAACTGTAGTGGTGGGGTCAGACAGGAAGTCCTGGAGGTGAAATTCGGGAGAAGTTTGTACCGTTTGGGACACAAAGTTGGAAGGAATGACTGTTTTAAAGATGTTTGGTTACCCTGAGTCCTTCAGAGCATTTCGTAGGTCGATGCTAAGGCTGTCCTCTGTTGACTCTCAAGGTATCTCAATCAGAGTAGTTATTCCAATCAGGATGCTCACCTCTTTCAGTTTGAGGGGGAAACAATATATGTGGGAAACACGGGCACTCTGATGCATCAGGCTGTAACAGGCAGATGGTTTGGATGATTAATACCAGCTGGTTAATCGGAACATGCATGAAAACCTATTTTGGATCGTCGTCGGGTCCAATGGCTCACCTGACCTTAACCCTTTTGTGAGGGATTTGCACAAACCAGCTAGAAAACCACTGAAATCTTTGAAGAAAAAAAAATTATTCCAAAAAGGTTTAAAAAAAATTATAAACTAGGCCCAAAAACAGAGGTCAACAAAACAGAATTCAATTCAGGCTTTAACATAAAGAACTCAAGAACAAACTGACATGAGGGAAACTTAAATAGTGGCTAATCAGACCACTGTTGACACACAAGGGGGGTGACTGACTAATAAACTAATAAAC
>NW_015150529.1:989506-993597 GCF_000732505.1 Cyprinodon variegatus | reverse complement strand
GGAGAGTCTCCAGACTGATTAGCGAGTGAAATCTTGAAAGCTTGCGAGATCAGGATGGTCTCACGAGGCTAGTACACCAGCAGATCCCAAGGAAATTGACAACTCAAAGAAGAAATTAATCAATTGCATCTTGACAAAAAAAACAACCTGACAAATAAAGTTAACTAAATGTGTGCACTGCAAAAAGTTAACTTAAAGTCAGGCTAATGAAAATATATGTAATGTGCAACTGATTTTGAAAATGAAAAATGTAAAAAAAAAGTTACCACACAGCTTCAGAGTGTGACAGCAGGCTGTCTCACCTTTATAGGGCATTCAGTGAAATACTTTAAAAATCTAAATTTCAAGTCTCAAGACCTTATTACCTTTGTAACTTTCAAAAAATATGGATATTTTGAAGGCAAAAGTGATCTAATAAGAAAGACCAACTTGCCCGTATATATTAAGAAAAATAACAAAGGGCTTCTTAGAGGAAATTCAAGAAAAACTGAATGAAAGAGTGAATAAAAGCACTTCTTTTATTTTTTTTTTGGTCCAACATAACCTTAGAGGCATTAATGCTGATACTGGCTATTACACTTGTTAACTAGGCTTATTAACTCTTTAACTTTACTTGACTCCATTTGTAAGGGGTATTCAAGGGATCAAATACGGTAACTTTCCCTATAGAGGGTTAATTTGGCAAATGGGGTTCAAAACATTGTGTTTAGTTTTTACACACATGTTCTATGTTGCTTTTGTTGTTTTTAAAATGTCCACAAAAAAAAAAATTCAGGGCCTCAGTGAGATGGATGATCACCTTCCATTTTGCTCTCGCTGAGAATCTCTAAACCCACACGCTGAAGTCCATGTTGTTAAATTATCTTTCAATCTGATTATTTTATTTTATTATTTATTCATATCTGGCTCATGTAAGGTCATGGCAGCAGTGAATCTTCTTTTATGCAGCATTTTTGCTCCTCTATGGTGCCTTACCTCGTTAATAAACCAAGGTATCTGATTGGAGAACCCACAGATGGCTTTAGTGTAATCGTCTCTTTGCAGAAACAAATGTAAGGCATTGCTAATTGTGTTTTTTCCGTGTTAAAGTTGTCCGGATTCCACTCTATATGCCTACGCATCTAATATGTTAAACATAAAGAAAAAAGCATGTTTTTTAGGTTCTTAATTTTCATCATGGAAATGTTTTATAGATTGTTGTTTACTAATACCGTGTCCATTACCTCACATATGTTTACTGCATGCTTTCAGGTTTTGACCTCATAGACTCTGCATGAACCATGATCTTTAACCCTGTCTATTGGGACCTAAGAATCAGCAGAGGAAATGATTTTTTTCTCTGCCTTTTAAGTTATTTGTGGGCATGTGTGGAAACAGATGTAAAGTTCTTCATCATCAGCATAGACAAGGTAAGAGATATTTTAATGCGCTATAATCAGAGGTAGGAGAATAAAAGGGCCTCATGAAGGAGTCTTGAGGAACACAGTGGTTTTTGTTGATGTTTTTCCACTTAATTGATCCAATTAAGATATAAAATGCAACAAATTAAAAGTGGATTTTTTTTTATTATTTCCTTTTAAATAAAAGCCAATTTTTGTCATTTGCTTTTATTGAAACATTCCCCTCCAGCAGAAAAAATCTCTTAATTTGAGTTTCTGCGTCGATGTTTAAACAAAAAAATATATCAGTAGGAGGAAATCACATTATTTCAAATAAACAAAAAAGGTAAAAAGAGTCTAAAATTAGACGTCTCATAACATGGTTACAGTCTTTGTCCTTTTCCATAAATCATGACTAAATGGTTTCGCACTCAAAGTCATAAAAAGATCGTAACTGGGACAATATATGTAACTGTGACAACATCCTTACTTTAAAACCTGATTATAGAAGAATATGTTTCATTTTCCTTAAAGATTTTTAATCTTTATTCTAAGTGGCTGCAAATAAGATTTTCCTTTATTCCTTTCAGGCTTGAATGTTGTTTTTACATATTTCAGGAACTAGTAGAAGAATAATGTATAGGCAGTGCAGCAGCAGTGCTATCAGCCTCTTAGTTTATGGACTTCTGAAGAGCTGCTCCACCCTGCTGTTAGGAAACAATTAGGTGTGGCTATATAGATTTGTTTTCTCTTCTTTTTCTGATAAAGATACCTTAAGTTATCTGTCAAGCTATTCCAGTTACCTCGTGATCTTCTCACGAAATCTTCTCACTGAAATGGTTGTTAGGGGGTTTGCATTATGGCTGCTGATATAGCACAGCTTCATAAAAGTAATTCTTATATCCATAGATAATCTTTGTTTTATGTTAATGTCAAGATATTTAAAACAGAAGATTTGCAGGTGATAAGCATTTAATGGCAGTCTCTCTTAAAGATCAAAGTTTAGAAACGTTCTTATAAAGTTTAGATTGGTTTCTCCGAACAGATATAAACATGATAAGAGTTGAATTAAAGATATGACATTGGCTGAATGTTTAACTTTAAATATTTATTATGTTTACATTATGGAAATGACTTAAACTGTTGGACCTGATTTTAATACGAGGCTCCCTTCAGTACTTTGATTGACCAGCAGAGGGAGACAAAGTCCATCACCACAAAAAAAGCTGCAGATGTTTTTACTTATTTACTTTATTCTTTTTCCCCCACTGTGTAGTAAAAATGTATCCATTCTGCAACACATTATTTAACTTTTGTTTCTCTTTTTCATCCACACTAAAAGGGATTTATGTCATTTAAAAAAATTTGACAAAAATAAAGATAGAAATTAACTTTTAAGTAACTTTTTAAGTCAAACTGTCAACCAGTTTTTTTTTATTAGACTAGAGGAATTTTAAATTTAGCTTGAAGCATGAAGGGCATATGCTGGTGAAGGTTCTCAGTCATCCAGGTCATAGTCATTCCAAAAAAGTTAAAAAACACAATCCACTGGACTTTGTTTCAAAGTTTGAAGACGTTTCGTTTCCCATCCAAGAAGCTTTTTCAATTCAAAATGTCAGGAACGGCGTTGAGTTTAAGGTTCTATACAGTAGCTCAATGAAGCCTTGTTGTTGTTTTGAAAACATGCAGGTTAGAACAGATGAACGGGTCCACCCCTTTGGAATGGGGCTTGTTTGTCTTCTTTTGTTAGCCTGCAATACTTCATACCCATCTAGGTGTCTGAAAGAGGGGTCGTTAAAGGGAGTTGTTGGCCTGGCTGAATAGGCGAGGTCCTCCGCTCTTTCTGTAGAGGGGTGGGGCTGCGATGATAATGAAGGGATTAACTCAATTTCTGCTTTGTAGGTTTTTGAAAGCCAAATCTGAGTCCACCTCCTCTGTTTGAGGTTGGTGTTTCTTTCTTAACATAGATCACTTCCTCTCAAACCACCTATTCTCTTTATCCAAAATGTGAACATCCTGGTCCTCAAACTTATGTCCTTTGTCCATAAGATACCACTGAATCTTGTCCAGAGGAGGTTGCTCTCCTGTGTTGGGCCGTGCGTCTGTGGAGAGGTTGTTTGGTTTCTCCAGTATAAAGATCAGAGCGTTCCTCACTGCACTGAACTGCATCCACCACTCCGCTCATATTCGGTCTGGGGGTTTTGTCCTTAGGTTGCTCTAGCCTCTGTTTAAGGGCCTTGTTAGGTTTGAAATGTACTTAGATTTTGTGTTTGGAGAAATTCCTCTTGAGCAACATATGGGGATGGCAACATTTTTGCATTTTGCATTTGATCTTCTCACCGCTATCTTCTGTTACGTGTCTTTTGGATTTCCTTGCTGATTTGACAAACGCCCAGTTTGGGTATCCACAGGTTTGAGGAGCATCTTTGATGTGTTTCTGCTCTTTGTGCTTCCCTTTTGTCTTTGTAGGGACATGCTCGGCCCGCTGTTGTAAGGTTCTGATGACTGAAAGCTTGTGTTCCAGTGTGGTGTGAGTCAAAAAGAAGGTATTAGTCTGTGTGAGTCCTTCCATGCTCACCAAACAGTCCAGAAAAGGTAGCTTGTTGTTGTTGGCATCCTCTCTGGTAAATTTGATGTTTTGGTTAACCGAGTTGTGTCTTGTGAAAGCTTCAGAGCTGTCAAGTAATGAAGTACAAATACTTTGTTACTCTT
>NW_015150529.1:983223-988838 GCF_000732505.1 Cyprinodon variegatus | reverse complement strand
ATATAGTGGCATCTGGCTGCTTTACTTTATACTTTTAAGCTTTAAGTAGTTTTTGGAGCACATACATCATCTTTTGAGTGTTTTTATACTGCAGAATCTTTACTTCTACTTAAGTAACAAATGTGTGGATTTTTGACACCTCTAGAAAGCTTCCATTTCTTGTAATTGGATTTTGACGAATTTGTCATCCACATATCTAAACCAATGGTGCTGTTCCTCTGAAGGTGTCTAAAGCTCCATTTCTTCCATGTAAAGATTGGCTACAATTGGTGACACAGGAGATTCCATGGCACAACAATGCTTTTGTCTGTAAAAATGATCCCTGAACTTGAAATAGGTTGTGGAAAGGCAGAGGACCAGTAGGGTGCAGATCTGGTCCAGAGTGAAGTTAGTCCTGTTGTCTTGTTGAAGACGTTTCCTGGAGGTTTCCATGAAAGAGGTCTCCATGAAGGGCATGTTAAGGGTCAGGCCCCTGCATCGTCAACCCCAAACATCACACTTAAAACCATCATGTTAGACTGTAAGCTTGATGTTTGGGTGTTTAGATCTGAATATGTAAAGAGATGCACACCTTAGTCCACATAAGATCGCTGTTACATCATTCGCTTTTCTGTTAACTGGTTAAATAAAAGTTTTAGTTAATGCTGTTTTATGATAAAGACAAACCATGACTCTGAAAATATTTATTCATTCAGGATGTATTTGTATGACAAAATAGAATTGAAACATTTAAACAAAAGCAGAAGAATTTTGTAAATTACTTTTCCACAATACTGAGGTTGTTGTCAGTCGGCCATTTTTTCAGCTTAAAACCATTCAAAACAGAAAAGGATTGGTGCAAAAAATGTAAAAACTAAAAAATGTAAAAACTGATTAAGAAGTTTGACTTGATTCAGTTTTATCATAAAGTCCCCATTTAAGTCTCTGATGCTCCTCAGCTCACCTAAAGACTTTCTATCTACATCGTCCTGCTCATCTGCTTGTGATCCGTTCACAGCTTCAGCTCTGAAACCTGCGGCTGGCTGCCATATTTTCACTGTTCCTTTGTAGATTTACGCTCCAGCCACTTTTACCTCCCCTGATCCTATTACCTGAACACCTCCCTGTTTCCAATCAGTGTGTATTTAGCACATCCAGCCTGCATAAAACTGCAGTTTTTTGTTCTTGCTTTTTAATGTTAACGTAAAATCATAAGCAAATTAGAGGAAAAATCTTAGAAATACATTCTTGACCTGATAGTTAACGCCTTGTGATTTGAGGTAATTTAAAGTTTAGCTGTTAGAGAAGGGTTTTCTTCTTTAACAAAGGACAACAAGAAAAGAACAGAAACAGCAGCTACAAGACAAAAGATTTTCCCGTTAAACAGGCAGAGTTCAAATCTCCAAAAGCTTCTGGATAAAACGTACCAGGTTCGAATGAAACCAAGCCTTAAGTTTTTAAATATAACAACATAAGGCGAAACGCATAAAATGTTAGCCACAATAAAACATGGAGCAGCAGGTAGCAATAGTAGGGACTCTGGATGGTTCTCTGAAAATGGAGCTGAGGTTTTTTTAATGAAATCTGTTCTAAATGCCACTCAGTTTAAGCCCAGATTTTTGAAATAGAAAACTACAGATACAGATTTTTTTGCTTATTAGCATCAAAACGAGTTTCTCCCAAAGAAGAATCTCCTAAAATTATCCTCATGAGATGATAATTGCAATTTTGAAATGGCTGAGTCGATGTCTGGACCCAAAAGTGGTTGTAGCTTAAGCTTTTTTCTTTATTGGCATTTTTCTTTCTTACACAGCTTTTACTTTATTATGTTACGTAGTTCAGAATCCGTATACCTTTANTTTTTCTTTATTGGCATTTTTCTTTCTTACACAGCTTTTACTTTAATATGTTAAGTAGTTCAGAATCCGTATACCTTTAAATACTGTAGTAAAAAGCTGAAGTTAACACTATAACTTCCACACCGCCCAATCTCAGACACTCTGGTTTAACAGTCCAGTCCAAAATGTCCCCAAGTGCTGCAGTCCCAGAGGTCATGCTGGAAGCCGAATCCTGGTCAGGAATCCAGAACAGACAGGAACAGGATCCAGACTTCCAGGCATCCACAGGCTCCCAGGAGGGTTCAGAGTCTGACTGGGACCAGAAGCATGACCAGGTGGTCACACACAGGAGCAGACAGGATCAGGTGCAGATGAGCAGGCTCAGTAGAAGAGGGTAGCCGAGACAGGACGTAGGAACCGGAACTTGATGCAGGACTTTAAACTGGTCTGCTCCCTGGAGCCAGGCTTACTGAGATAAAAAACTGAACCTCCCCACATATAGAGCCAAAAACCCAGAGGACTCCGCCGTGGAGGAACAGTGGACGATCAGGAGATGAGACAAACACAAAAACCCTCTTTCCACTGGCTGCCAGGATCCAGGACATGAACCAAGGCAAAAACTGAACAGACAGGCTAACAGAAAGACAAATAATGATCTGGCCCTGAATTCTCAGGCTGAACTGAATATAACCAAGAGGAAACAGGTGAGAGGAATAAATTATAAATGAGGCAGGGAGGGAAAACGACCAATTAAGGGAGAGCAAACAGGCCAGATCATGACAATATTATTTCCAGGTGAGGTGAAGTTCAGGTAACCTGTGATGTATTGTCTTAATTTTAGTTTCAATAAATACTGAAAACCTTTAGGAAATTGAAACAATAAGTTTGCCAGACTGTGCATTAGAATCTGGTCTGCAGCATGATTGGCTGATCTACCTGCCAAACACAACAACAGCAGCCAATTAACAACCTCATTGTTCCCTTGATGTTCCAGAAGAGAAGCACATAAGAGATAGTGATTGCAGAAAGGCTGAGAGTTATCAGATGCATTCTTAGCTTTTTAAAGCTTTAAGTTTAATGTGGATTAAATGGAGCAGAACCTAAACTAAGCCTCATCTTTAGCCTGCAGCTTTGCACTGATAATAACCTACTTTTAGTTTATTGAGTCTTTTCAAACGGTGAGTATTTATCAGGAAAGCTTTAAAAATAAAACACAGCTTTGGTTCTTATGGTGAAATGAACAATGCTTATTGAAGCTACACTTTGGAGGAATCCTGCTTTAAAACAGCCTTCATGACACACACTAACCAAACAAGTGAAATAGTTAACTTTGTGTTTGTTATCATTTTTCATGCATTTTTTAAAACTTGTAGTTGAAAGCTGAAAATACTCGGATGCATGATGTCAGTCAAAAATGTGTAATCGATATATGGCGTGTTGAAAATTCTGACAAAGATAGAAATCCTTCCCAGCATATGACACAATCAGAACATCAGACTCCCTCTGCTTGGGAAACAGTTTCTGTCTCTGAGCCAAAGCCGGATTCGTATTTTCCAGACATGAGGCGTCTCCACCCAAGTTTTCACAGACAGATCTGAAGGTTTCACTAGACTATATCACAGCTGTTTTCTACTTAGTGTGTTATTTAATCAACCAAGTATCAAAGTTGAACTGTTGGAATGTTTCTGTTTACATCTGATGAAAATATTAATTCAGTTTTTTATACAAAGGGTCTGATCTTAGAACTAAAAAACAATCTACTGCACTTTGTTTCCAGTTTGAAGACATTACGCTTCCCAGCCAGGAAGCTTTTTCAATTCAAAATGTCAAAAATAGCGTTGAATTCGAGGATTTTGTCGTGTTCATAAAATGTAGGTTTTTGCTTAAGAAGAACTGAAATACACAATTTATGGATACAATTTCTGCAGAAAGGAGAGACACTTGAACCCCAGACTCAAACACACTGTCTCCCACTGGACCTCCTCCGCAGAGCATTTTATTAACAGAACATGACACATGGTTACAAACAGAGTATTGTTCTGACAGAACAATTGATCGGTTCATAAAGACAGAATGCTCCATCAGAATGACAAGGCAGGATGGTCTCCTGACTGAATCATGAGACTGGAGTGGAGCATCCCTTCGCACAAATGTTTCATAAACACACATTAATTTTATAATCATCATTGAATAAACCTAACAGATTTATAGAGTGGCCCAAAAGCAAAGCCTTATTTTGGCTTAGAAAACAACCAAATTGACGCTTAGGATTGGGCCATTGTTTGAGTTATTTGTTAGCCTGCAATACCGATACCTGTCTACTGTATGCCTCTGAGAGGGGGTGGAATTGTTTGCCTGGTTGAAAAGGCCAATTCGCATGTTTTCTAAGCCAAAACAAGGCTTTGTTTTTGGTCGACTTTATAAAGCCTTGAACTCAACGCCATTTCAGCCATTTTGAATTGTAAGCTTCCTGGATGGGAAGTGAAACATCTTCAAACTTGGAAACAAAGTCCAGTGGATTGTTGTTTTTTTAACTTTTTTTTAGAATGACTATGAACTGGATGACTGAGAATCTTCACCATCAAAATGATTGATTTGGTTTAACTTTCCTTCAAAATGACCAGATCTCACAGACCGGTTTGAGTCCGTTCCTGTTTTTATTACTCCAAAGGATGAAGCCGTGATTTATCTTTGCTTCCTGAACCTCAACCACTGTATGCCTGACGTCATTCTGCAACCCAGAGTTTAATGATTAAAGTCGCCTCCTCCAGATCCCGCAAGTCGACTTTAAACAGTTTAATGTCCCTGCAACAGGAGAAACTTAAGTTTGCACTCTCACAGACTCTCTGCTGGCCCTGGAGGTGAAGGATTAAAGGTATTAGACTGGCAGACTAGCAGGTATGTCTGCGCTTCCTCAGATATGAGCTGAAAGCTCTGAGCAGCACAGCTCAGAGGTTTTTAATAACCGGTAGCTTCAAACAATGTGTGTCTGTAAAGGACAGAGGTGGACTCTGTGTTGTTGTTTTTTTTAAGACAATGATATGGGGAAAAAAATCCTTTTTTATTTAAATCTTGCAGATCTTAAAATGTGTTTTCATATCAGACAAAGATAACCTTAGTAGATTCAAAATAATCTTTCTTTTCGTAAACATGGCACTATATCAAAATATTAAACACCCCCATAAACGTAATGACTGGTTTTCTTATCCTCTTATTTCATAGATTGTTTCATTTTTATTTTAAATCCTATTTCAGACAGTTTTAACATGAACGGCCTGTTTAAATTGAATTTCATTTCATTTAATCAGATTTAAGTCCAGACTTTGACTAGGCCACTCTTAAATATAATTCTTTTTTTTAAACCTTTTTTCTGTGCTCTGGATTATTGTTGTGCAGCGTAGACCTTTTTGTTGCAAGCTAAGAATACATTTTAAATAGAAATTTGAAAAACATTCTCAGTCAGAAACCGGTCACGTATCTGTTTTCTATCATTTTTTTCCAAAACTTTTTCATATTTAGTTTTTTCAAATAAAATTTGTTCTGTTTTCTTTTTCATTCAAAGCCCATTTTTTTTAAACATCTCTGTCAGATTAAGTTTCATGAATTGTACTTTTTGAATTTGGATTTTCCAGATCACATTCCCTTCACAGGGGCGGATCTTCCTCTGGAGTGAGGAGCAAATACATATTTCTATTGGTCTGCATTGACGTTAACAACATTTTAATTGGTCAAGAGCGAGTGTTTGAATTGGGCTTGGAGTGAACAGAAAGTGATCTAAAAAACACAATTAGAAAAGAA
>NW_015150529.1:981308-982937 GCF_000732505.1 Cyprinodon variegatus | reverse complement strand
CAGAAAAGAAAAGTAGATCCCATACATTTTATGTAAAATTAGAAAAACTGTCTGACTCTTCATAGAGCTTGAATCGGTTGATAAGTCAATGATCGATTCAATATTACAACAAAAAACATTTGATTTTGATCAGAAGTAGATTTCCTTAATTTTTATTTTTATTAGTACAGTTTTATACTTCTGATTCTCCTCAGTAAAACCATGATTACTTTGATTTATAGTAACGTTCCTCTAACTCAAACTCCTCCTGTTTTGGGTTGACGGGTTCTCCTCTCTACTAGAAATCAGTTTGAGCTTATTTTATTATAATTATTAAACAGTTATTGAAAAAGAAAAATAACTCCCATTAGTTGATAATTAAGCTGATTACCCAAACTGACTGTACCTGTTGAGATATGGCAGTTTGATTTGTTAATAATATGCATCACAAAGCTTTTTACCTCTCATTTTGGTCCAAAATGGGATATTTTCCAGGTGATTTTTTATTCTTAGATTGCTTGACAGTAAACCCTGAAGGCATGCCAACAGATTCCTAAACTTAAGGGTTGATCTGTGGTTGTTGAAAACTTAACTTTTTTTTTTCTTCTTAAATCTCTTTTTTTGGTTAAATCAATATTGTAGTGACTATTTGTAAAAAAAAAAAAAATAAAAATCTAAAAACTTAAGACTTAAAGGTGATCAAAGCAAAAGGTGAATTCAACTCAAATACCCACCTGATGCACCGTGGATTCTGGCTTATACGGTCCAAAAAGATCAAATAGCATCAAAATCCAGTTCTTTGCTTGCTTTATTCTCCGTTCAGACAAAAACAGCTTACAGGCTTCAAAGGATTCTGCTACTGCCCTCACTCTGACTTTGATTGACTGACCGAGACTGAGACTTTGACTGAAAACTGGTATAAAACCATATGACCACCCACGTGCATAATGAGCTACCTAAGACCTACCTATTTATACTGTGGAACACCCGTATCCGAAGATAAAATTAACCAATTAAGTGAATCACTAAACAAATCTTATTCTAAATAAGAAATAAAACTAGATAATCTAAATTCTAAAATGTTACTTAAAATAGAGAAATAGTTCCTGCAAATAAAAACAATGACCAAAGATACAAATTGAAAATAAATTGCTGGGAATCTTGATGCCACACTGAGGTTTAGAGCCCATTTGAAAAAAAATTTCATAGTTTGTCCACTAGGTGGCAGTGCAACAACATGGCACCAGATGAAATTTTACCTCAGGTGTAAAAGCATAAATATTTATTAAAGCCATATTTCTTATTCAATTTAATTCAGTTTATTTATATAGCGCCAATTCACAACACATCTCATCTCAAGGCCCTTTACAGTTCACCAGATCCTCCAAATTGATTTTAAGTTCTCTATCTATTGAAAACCAGTTAATTGCATCAACTCATTGACTCAAATGTAATCCCTCACACTAAGCATGCTTGTAGCGACAGTGGAGAGGAAAAACTCCCTTTTAACAGGAAGAAACCTCCAGCAGAACCAGGCTCAGTGTGAGCGGCCATCTGCTGAGGTGTAAAGTTGCAGTGACCAGGCCAAAGCAATCACCAGTTTTACATTAGTGGGGCGATTGTCAAACAGTGGATTTTTTTTTTTTTTTT
>NW_015150529.1:977515-980367 GCF_000732505.1 Cyprinodon variegatus | reverse complement strand
GAGACAAATTCAAAATTAATTAGATATAATATACAATAATTAAACTGGTTTGATTTGTAAAAGTCAAGTTGCAAGTTTTTTTTGTCAAAGGGAGCTAAGTCTATTCATTTACTGAAAATAAAAGTCCACATATGTAGATACATTTCTAAAATAATGGGGTAGGTTTCAGTTGAAGTGGAGGTAAAGAGAGGCGTGACTTCTCACACATCTTGTTTTGGTCTACAGGCAATGCTCAACTGTGCCACTTGGTGATGAAATATACTCAGTCAATTGTTTAAATTTGGAAAGTAAATACAATCAGACTGTTATTCTGTAAAAGTTCAAAAAAATCCTCTGGACTTAGACTTGGTTTTAACGACAATCCCCCCCTTTAACGACCGACCTTCAGAATCATAGCCAGGTTTCAGGTATTACAGGCTAACAATGGAACCAAACGACCCATTCATCGGTTTCTATTTGCATGTTTCCAAGCGATACAAGGCCTTGTCTATATAAGACTCAAACTCACTGCAGATCCAGACATTTGAATTGAGAAAGCTTCCTGGAGAGGTGGAGAAACGTCTTCAAATCTTGGAAACCAAGTCCAGTGGATTTCTTTGAACTTTTACGGAATGACTATGACCTGGATGACTGAGAATCTTCATCAGCAGTCAGAGTGTAAATTGCAAAAATAACGGCTCATCCAGATTCAAAAGATCCCCTTTGATTCACACTCTTGATCCTAATCTACATGCGCTATTTAGAGTGGTAAAAGCAAAACCCAACAGAGATGTCCACGGTTGGTTTTTCACATTTATAATTTAAGATCTCTTTGGTTTAAGGTGCTTTGTCAATCCTTTAGTACTGCAGAGAGGAGCTACACATTACCTTTTTTTTGTGTGTCAGTTTTTTGTATCTCTTGACCCGTTTGGTGTAAATAGCAACTCCCAACCGTGAAGAAAAAATAATTAACTGTATTTTGGATTTATGCATTATCTTTATATATTAGAGTTCGTTTGATCATAATAATGTAAATGAGACAGAAATGTAAAACTAATGCAAAAAAAAAAATCTTTAAAGGGCAGAAAATGACTGCGGGAAAATATGTATATAATTTTTTATTTTATCTATTATGGCATTAGAATTTTTTGGGGGGGGTTATTTAATCTGTCCTTACAGCTGTGAAATCTGTTTAACATTTTGTATTATTTTTTTTGCTGGTGAGAGGGGGGTGTAAAAAAAATTATTTAACTTTTAAAAAAACATCGTCAAGAAAATGTATTTAGCTTGGGCTGCTCAGTGATGCAGTGGGTAGCACTGAGCAGCCTTGCAGCAAAAAGGTTCCAGGTTTGATTCCCGGCCCGGGTTCTTTCTGCATGGAGTTTGAATGTTCTCCCTGAGCATCCATGTACCCGGTTCTCTCCGGCACCTGCACCCCTCATGACCCCGCTTGGGATAAGCGTGATGGAAAATGAATGGATGAATTTAGCTTGTGCAAGTCACTAGAGCCCTAGGTGACTAAATCTGTCCCACATCATGAGACTTCCACCACCGTACTTGACAGAGAGTACTTATGGCTCGATGTACGGTATATAAAGAGTGTATGTAAACATCTCACCACAACTATTAAAAAGCACTTCCTGGTTGCTATTGACTAACTTTGACCGTGTTTTTGTTGTGTTTTTACTTTGAATGTAAGGCAAAAGCATTATCTGTAACCCTGTTACCAGAGGGTTTTGGGTTTATCTTTAGTCATTCAGTGTCTTCGTCTTCCCCACGCTCTCTCTGGGTACTACATCTTCCTATTTCAGGCCAAAAACATCACTTCTAGGTACATTTAAAACGATCTTAGGTAGAAACGTGGAATTATGGCTGTAGACAATGTCTGAAGGCTGCTTGCATGAAGGAGCTTGTTTATAGTCTCTGACCTTATCGTGCATTCCAGACATGAGACGCAGCCAGATGTAAAGGCTAAAGGTCAAAGGTTATCATTTAGAGGGCAGTAAGAAGGGGAAATGCACAGAGCAACAGACGGATTGGACATCCCTAATTTCCTTCCTTCAGCAACAACACTGCAGGTTTTTAGCAGCGATAATGACTGTAATAATAATCATATCTGTTATTTTAGACATTGCCGTATTCTGCAGATATTTAGCTGTACAAGCTGTGAATCCTTGCTTTAGGTGTTCTGTGTTGAAAGGTACCCATATAATCCAGATCATACTTCAGTTTTAAGAGCCTCACATTGTTGTCTGACTTTAAGTTTTTAGTGAATAAGTGTAAAAATTTGAAACTTAACTGACGTATTGGCAATTTTTTAATATTTAGAAAAACCAACAGGACAGAACAGTGTTGTCCAAACATTTCCTAAAGGAGGAGCATACAGAGAAAAGGATTGCTTTGCATAATCTCTCTAGATTACCAACTTCCTCATCTTTTCAACTGATCCTTAATGTGTTCTTGGTAATCATAACTTGGGACTGTGAAGTTGATTTTTTTTATTTGATTTGTCTGAATGGTTCATTGATTCATGATCCTGCTGTGAGGTCAAATAAATAATCACTTTTAGTGTTTTGTTCTAAGAAATTAGCTTTCATGTAAATTCAGTTTTCTCAGAAGTATCTTTGAAGTAAGGTTCAGAAGACCTTTAGAAATAACCAATAAGCCAGAGTTGTAGCCATTGAAGCATTGCAAAAAACCCATATGTGTAGCTTGAAATAAGTTTTTATGACCAAATAATATTTTATTGAGAGAGGCATGACAGTAAATAAACTAATAGTTTGGATGGTATATCTTTGGAATAACATTTTGACAGCTGCCTGTCTGTATTGTAGTTAAATGTGCATGAATAACCATTACAATGACTATTCAGA
>NW_015150529.1:972715-977139 GCF_000732505.1 Cyprinodon variegatus | reverse complement strand
CAGAGCAGAAAACAGAGCTAGGGAAAGAGGACACAAGAGGGCAGCAGAGGACAACAAATGGAAAACCTGGAAGACAGGAACTAACAAGAAAACAACAAAATAATAATTAAACACTAAAACAAGGATCAAAGTAAAACTGAATAACAAATAAACATAACAAAACCAAGACTGTGACAATATTGGTCCCCGATGTAAATTATTTAGGTTGAAAGATTAAAGGACTAATGTCCATGACTATGTGAATCCCCAGTCAACTGGGCCATGAGAACTACAGTGCAAGTTTAAATAGGAAAAAAAACAGACTTTGAATCAATTTTTTTTTCTTTTTTAATGAAACCATCAAAACATATATCAAGAGAATAGCTAATTAACAAAAAAAAAATTCTGAAAAACTGGGGCGTGAAAGTCTGGTGGCCTCTGATTTAAGCCCGTTTTTGGGTCTGCTGATGTTTATGTGCAATAATTTTTCTCGAAAACCTTTTTTATCGAAAGAGTTATGGTAGCAGAAAAAGTGCTACACGTCCTTTAAACTTACTGATTCAGGCATAACAGTTTGAAATAGTCTACAGATATCTTTTGTCGCTACTTTTTACTGTAATGGATCTGCGATAATTAGGTGAGCCCTCCAGCGTAATCCTGTTGGTAATGCCCTGGCAAGGCCCTTCTTAATTTAGTCATTCCTACATGTCCCGTCCCTAAAAATTAAATACAGTGCTTAGATATAGAGTTGCTAGGGTAATCACAGGGTTCTTTTAAAGGAAAAGTTCGGACATATTCAGAATTCAAACTTCTGAAAGTACTTTAAATATGAAATTATTACGGTGATAAGTGTTTTAATTAAGAGTAATTTCATTTAAATGTGCTTTTACTGGAGGCATCCATGTTTGTAAAAGAACACTACTGCCACCTACTGGTTTGTGACGTCACAGTGCGGTATCGGCTGTTGATCAAGTCCCAGTGCTGTATCTGGTGTTTGTCACAACGGGCTATTATCCAAGTCATCTTGAAAACATTGGTCTTCAAAATATTGGCTACATATTATGTATTTTTCTCTTACCAGAAGTTTGATGGCAAATTCTCCCTCTTCCAGTTGGCAATCCAGCGACCAGGACCGCAGTAACCAGTCCATAGAGGGTCATGGATCAGAAAGGTGATATAAGTCATTATTTTTTTTACTTTTAATCAATGTATTACAACATCCAGCTGCCATGCACGTGGGCAGTTTCACTATAGCTCTGGTGAATTTCAATGGTGAAGTCCTCTGGAAATCTTCAATAATTGTTGTTGATTCCAGATGTGTCAAGTAGTTCCCATTGATTTTGCTTGTAAAGCGGGGAGAATGGCGCTAGGCTTACAGCACCGTGACATCACTGCCGGAAGATGGCAGGAGGGAGGGGTTACTACAGTATATTTGGGCAAAAATGGCCGCTCCCAGACTCAGTTATCGCAACGAAAATTATTGTTTTCATTTTTTTACGGATTAACTCTAAATTAATTAAATCACCATGATCATATTAGTTTTAGGTATAGATAATGATCCGCTGATAATTCCTTGCTGACCGGACTTTTCCTTTAAGTCTTTCCTTCAGGTCCCTGTTTGTTAGGTCTCCACCCTGTGGCAATCAACCAACACCTTTTAACTTTATCTTTTTTGCTGCAGAAATAAACATAAAAATATTCCCCTCACAAACTCAAATGCAGATTTTCCTATTAGTACTTCAGTCCATTCAGCATGTTTTATAGAAATATCCACAGTTAAACATTTCAGAGGTAGCTTTTAAAGCATGCAAGTTTTCAACTTTGTTCTCAGCTTTAAGTTTTACATATTTAATCTAAATCATGGAAATCATGGACTAGTAATAGCTACACACCTGAACACTACTGGAAAGGCAAAATTATGAAAATAAAAATGTGCACCCTTTTTAATTAAACAAGGACAACAAGTTTAACTAAATCCAAAAGGAAGCAATCTTCCTGCAGCTTTAAAAGGTGAAAATGAAACCAAAGATAACGATGAAGCCTTGAATGACTTATGCAAACTAGAGGATATATTTGGAACATGATGACATTAGTAAACAGGAAACCAAAGAATAAAAATGTCTAAAAAAAAAAATTATAGGTGCAATTCATGCAAAAAAATTCCAATTATTGTGTGAACTTTTTTTAAACTTCAGATGCCGATCTTTACCCCCCCTCCCGTTTATATCAGTTTTATTATTGGCTGCTTTTCTGTGAAGTGTCATATCATTGGCCCACTTATCCAAGGCAACATCAATTGCATGTGTATGCAATCATCTTATTCAAAGCGAGCTACAAAATGCAAACAGGCTTAATGTTTTACACAATGACCAGCCTGGAGAGAGAGACACCAGACGATCCATTGTTCTGTGTTTGCTGACGCAGTGCATCATCTGCAGGGCTTCTACTGTTGCTTTCCCAGTGGCACAATGAGGCGGCGAGCGCAGAGATGCTGAGCCCAACACTACTCGGCTTTATTCATACGAATGACACACACTCGCATACAGCAAAAAGGCGTTTGTGTTGGCATCTGAAATGTGGTGGAAAGAAAATACAGATTTGTTACAATTTTACAGCAGTAGATATGCATTTTATGATAAAAAGCTGTTTCTACTATTCATTTATAATTTTTTACAAGTAAAATAATAGTAATAGGAATGCTAAAGGACTTATACATCACCATCAGGTGGCAAAATCTATTGTTTTTTAGTTTCTAGCTAGTTTCAGTTTTATTTGCGGTGTGTAAAAGTGGTCAAATCAAGAACTCTATAGGTCTATGGGGTTTGAAATGTCTTCTGCAGAAGCTCAAGCAAATGCCAATTACCCCCAATGGTCTCCTACTTCAGTCCTCTTGAGCAAAGGCTGCAACTTTTAGATGTGTCCCTGGTCCTAAACAACTGAATCAAATAGCTCAACTGCCTCTGCAGCGAGGAGTCAGGTTCTACACAGCTCTGCTAATGAGCCAGGATTAGAATCAGTTGTGTTAAACTGATGCGTGTAAAAGCTGCAGGGCACCGACAATGGAGGACTGGAGGTGGAGACTGCTATATGCTTAATCCTGTTTCCTCCCTTTACCCCCAGGAGCACGCAGATCCAGTCCTTCAGAAACACTATCCCAAAATGTACAACACAAGTTACCAGGCTAAATGCTGAGTAGGGAAATCAGGTATTTGGTTTAGGTGAGTTTAGGAATGGATGAGTCTGTAAGTTAACTCTTTAACAAGGCTTCCAGAAGTAGGAATAAGAAAGCTAAGGGTCTCAAGATGGTTCTTAGAATCGATGTGATCTATGTGTTCAACGACGGTCAAAATATAGCCTATCGTGAAATACATTAATGCTAAAGCCTCTCAGAATAATTCTTTGTGTATCAAAGTTTCTTTTTCCTTATTTTCCCTCTGGTGTTTGATGCTGTGCAGCTAGACTGATCTTTGCCAGAAATTTTTCCTTTGTGGATATATGTCAAAATTACACACATTTGTTACTTAAGTAGAAGTATAGATACTGCAGTTTAAAAACACTCTGGTAAAATTTGAAATATCAACTTGACCTCTTTACTTAAGTAAAAGTGAAAAAGAATGTGCTCCAAAAATTACTTAAAGTGTAAAGTAACCTTAAAAAAAAAAGCATCCAGATGCCACTATATGAATTGAAAGCTAAATTTTTCGACTATTTTGAAAAATTCTTTGGGATAGGGCCAAGGATGAGGTATTGTTGGTCTCCGTCTCCCGATACGCTCTCGCCTGTGTCCGACCTTTCAGACATTTCAACATCGTTTTCTGAATCCATCATTGTAGCATGGCATAGACGATTCACGTTAGCAGTTTGAAAAACACCTGCTTGCTTCTGATGATTTCCTTTAGCTAACCAATGAGTGTCTGCGTTCTATGACTCATCCATTTACGCTAGTTTTCACTAGACGTGGATGGAGTCAATGATCTGCATTGGATGGAGCACATGTCATGAAATAAATATTTATAAACATTAAACCAGGGATAACCAATTAAAAATCAGCGGGGTCCGAATAAAGAAAACTATCAAAAAGTAAAGGTCCGGAGACATTTTTAACCCTGTAATGCCAAATGTATCGTATTTGATAAATACGGTTTCTGAAATGTTTTGCGTCTGACACCTTTTGCTAGATTTTATGGTAAAAACCTTTCTCAGAATCCTATTGTACACAATCAGATATACCTGATAACAGAGGGCAGAAGACTACACAAAAAATAATCTTGACTTATCACATAGTAATAAATTATTAATATCAAAAATGTATTTCTGTTTTTTCTTTTTACATATTTTGTTAAAAGGCCAAATAAGGACTTCAAACCAAAAAAAAGTAATTTTCTGTTTCGTTTTATTCTTGGATCGGGCTTTAAAGGGTTAAAGCTTTGGATCAGGCAGCAAAG
>NW_015150529.1:969248-970611 GCF_000732505.1 Cyprinodon variegatus | reverse complement strand
TAAAAATAAGTAAAGTAAAATAAAAATATCAGAAAAATCTACTTGAGTACAGTAACGAAGTATTTGTATTTCGTTACTTCCCATCTCTGAATTTATCTGTGTTTTGGATAAAAAATAAGGTATGTCATGAAATATTCTGTGTTTGCCCCTCACCCTATAATGCAGTGGCATTAAATGGCAGTTACTGTAGAATCTAAAAAGGAAATGTTCTTTTTTTAGCCTTTTAAGTCTTAAAATCCGATGCAGAATCTGTGTGGTCGACAAACTGGCAGCTGGTCCCACAGGAGAAGAGCCTAATAACTAAAAACTCTGCCTCCCACACCACAAGATTCATGTGATGCATTCAAGTCCTTTACATCTTTAATGTCTTTCAGTTAAGCTTTTAGAAAATGACAAAAAGCTGAAACCTTTAGTAAAAGGGTCAGAGCATGCATATCATGTTTGCGAACAGGACAAACAGTCTCATATCTCACTGTCTTTCATGTGTTGATGAGTCAACAGACAGTCTGCAGGCTGCTATCAAAGTTTGTTTGAGGGGGAAAAAAAAGTTCAAGAACATCCTCTCCTTGCTTAAAGGTAGAGACATCCACTAAGACAGGAAAAAAGGATGACAGAGAAAGCTCCAAAAGAGAAAAAAAAAAATTGCATGAATAATTCAGCTCTCTTTTTGTCTGCTTGCCATTTATCTCTGAATCCTTTCTTTTTTTCTATGGTCCCAGAGTAGCTACACTCTCTGACAGCTTTATTGTAGCTGCTGGGAGACACTCAGTGTGTGTGAAGCTAAAGGCGTTTGCTGATGAGCCTGTTCTGTGTAAGTATTCGTGTCCACCCCCACCACACACTCTCACCCACTGGTGCCGCTTTAAATACCCAGCTAATTAGACAGGCAAATTACAGTCCTTTCAGGCTGCAGGCAGCTGAGGACTGTGGGAAACGTAGGCAGCTTAAGTGTTTCCTTTATTGTCGCTATGGCAGGGGACCAGAAGTGGCAGATAGGAAAGAAAGAGTCTGAGAGATTATCAGTGTGGAGGTTCGTCAGTGTACAGAAATAAACGCTGGACAGACTCAGAGGGGGCATTATTATTAATGTGAAGGTAGATGCATCTACATAAACAGGCAGAACAAATTAGAAAATGTTTTCTTTTACTTTATACAAATGTATGACTGAATTACAACAGATCTGTGCTTCACTTTTAAAATGGCACATTGAGAAGACTGTTATAAATGTGGCAAATATCCTTTAAAACACAGATGTCACACACTGCAAAAAATGTAAATCTAAATAAGTCATTTTTTCTTAAAATAAGTGCAATTTATCCTGATTTGAGGAGATAAATGAGAGACTTTGCCAATGGAACAAGAC
>NW_015150529.1:957516-968638 GCF_000732505.1 Cyprinodon variegatus | reverse complement strand
TTTAAGAAATTTTTACTTAATTTCAGATTGTTTTTGCAGTGCAGTCAAGGCCCACGGGTACTGGAAAAAATTTAAATCTAGATAAGTCAGTTTTTCTTAAAATAGGTGCATTTGTTCTTGGATTGGGGAGGTAAAAGAGACATTTTGCCAATAGAACAAGACAACTTACATTTAAAGTAAGAAAATACAATTGCATTGTCTTATTTCAAGTGCAGATTACCTAATTATCTTATTTTAAGAGTAAAAATACTTGTTCCATTGGCAAACTATCTTATTTACCTACTCAAATTAAAAATTGACTTACTTTAAGACATTTTTACTTATTTCTAGATTGTTTTTCCAGTGATACGGCTCGCAAATTGTTTATCCATGACCCCCTGGATGATATTTAATTACCAATAGAACCAGTCCACAGGCCACGGCCGCATGTGCTTGCTGCTGTGACTTTGCGGGCTACCGTTGCATTGTGGGGAATATAGAGTTGGTGCGGTCGTGTTGCACGCACCAACACTTTATTCCCAGGTGAAAACATGATTGTTTTTTTCTTTTATTTACATTTTTTTGTTGTGCTTTGCATGTTTGGCTCGTTTTGGTTTTTGCTTTTCCTTCTTTAACAATCCAAGCTGGGCTGAAGTCGGTTGTCTGAGGAGGCAGAGTGCACTAACTGTGCTCCGTAACTGCTGCACCCAGGTGTCAGCAGAGGCCAAAATAAAAGGAGCCTGGATGGAAGGAGAGGGGACAGAGACGGACACGCTGCGGAGCGAGGGGCAGGTGGGATCCACACGATACTCTGATCGAGACGGAGCTACTTACAGGCGACGACCTCTGCCCTGACCGTGCCATCTGTTCACCTCCCGCTATTCTGTGCCTGGCGTGCGGATCCCACCTTTAAGTCCCCTTTGTTTGCTGTGTGTCAGGTCAGTTTTTTGTTTGTTCAGTTAGTTTAAGGTTTCATATGTTTAACCTTGATATTTTTTGCCCTTAGTTTGTTTGGATTATTGTTACTTTGGGGAAATAAAACCCAGTTTTTTGACAATCACCACTGTGTCCTCATGCTTGGCTGGCTCGGTCCCTCACAACGCGATTGTGTGTGTGCAAGAAATATGGTAGTGGTAGAGGTAGGAGGGCAAAATAGGTTTAGCGCCACCGCAGCACGGAGTCAGAATTACGTCCAGGAGCAAATGGATAAAAATAGACCAGAGGGAAATAAAAAAAAACATGAATCGACTCTGTTGCGGACGTGTGGATGCATCGGATCGTCGGCTGTTGGATCGATGCATCAATACAAAACGATTATTATTTACACCCCTACTCGGCAGCGGGTCCGTCTCTATCACCTGCAGGATCAGCTCCGCTCCTCCCTCCATCCAGGCTCCTTTTATTTTGGCTTCAATCAGCCTCTGCTGACACCTGTAGTCTGAAGTCTTTTTGATTCTTCAGTCCTTTTTGGTATTTCTCTGATTCTTGTTGAATAAATTCCTTTTTCAAAGAAAATCTGGCTGAATTCTGGGTCCGCTGCCATGATTCATCACAAAATGTTTACATTTTTCTTTTTAAAAGACATGATTTTTCTTTGAAGGAAGTATTGTTTTATCTGTGTGCCATAGATTTTTGTTTTTTTATTTTATTCATTCATATTTTTCAGTTGAATGAACAAATGAAAATAAGAGTCATGAGAGAGAATACAACTGATTTGATTTATTATTTTTTTTCTTACTTTACTATTTGAAAGCAGTGATCAATAGGATCATAGAGCAGCACAGTAATGCATTTTCGGTTATAACGCATGCACTTTTATGTATTTACTTAATAAGTTAATATAATAAAAGTTTATTATTTATTTTGATATTAATATTTTGTTTTAAAAAACAATGTATTCCCTTTAAATATATATTATGGATGGATGGATGGATGGATGGATGGATGGATGTCTAATTTGCTAAAAATGTAATCAGGATTAAAGAGGAATATCATGATGAGGTAAATTCCGTCATTAACTAATTTATATAAAGGAAACATTTATTATGATTTTATTGGTATCAGATTTGAGAGACTGAGAGCTCTTGTCCAACTTTTTTAAGTATTTTATTGTATTTTTTTTTTTTTTGCGTTACTGTAGGTTTTGTTTCCAAATGAAATTAAATGGATTTAAAAATGTATTTCTGATAATGAAACTATTAAAACATGTAAGTGAGGGTTAATGTTTTAAAATACAGGACTTGTAAAGTTAGTTTTAAAGCAAAAGCAGGAGAAGAGAGCAAAAAAAACACGCTAAAGATAGGATAAGCCGGTCTAACTTTTTCAGAAGAAAATATGATGCATTCAAAAACTTTTGTTAAAGTTGCTGGTGTAAATTTAACTATTTAGTGTGCATAAAAAGAGAGTTCACTGTTGTCAGATGCAGAACCCAACCAATACCAGCTAGACTTTTCTTACCAATTTTTAAACTTGTTTTATATTTGTCAATTGCTGAAGAGTGTTCTCACTGCATCATGGGTTTATATGTGATAATCATTCTGATCCTTTTTAATCTCTCTAAAAAGACTAGCTTTAGCTGAAAGATGCTGATGAGCAGGAAAATCATTTTGATCAGTTAATGTGACATTTACATGATTTATACCTATAAAAATAAAATAAAAAAACAGGATAAAAAGGGGTATAAAACTATTTTATATATATAAAAAAAGTTGAACTGCAAATCTTAATTTAAAATTACAAGTCAAATTGAAATCATAACATGTGAAATTTTAAATATATATATGTTTTTTAGATTTCATGATCAAATATGCTTTTTAGTTTTTAAATTTGCTGTTTAATGTTCAAATATTTTTTCCCTGCAGTTCTGCTTTTCTCAGTGTTTAACTGATGAGTTCTGCAGAAAGTGTCTCCTTGTTTCTGCTGCTTACTCACCCACTTCCACCTACTAAGGTCATTGCACACAATGCAAACAGGAAAGACAAAGGTTTACTCCACAATGCATGATTTAGATATTTGAAACTGGTTAAACTGGTTGTTCATGTCTTCTTTATCTCACTCCTAATATAGTCAGTCAGCTGACCTAGCAATGACGCCACAGGCCCACAGCTGTTTTCTTTTGCTGTTAGTGAATAACAGCTCTTATTACACACATGATATGAAAACTGACAGTCAGTGATTATTACGTTTGTCAAAATTAAGGTGAAATTACGTTGCAGGAGTCTTCATAGAGAAATTCTAAAGAAATATTATACGTTAAGTGTTTTTCAAATTTTTCAACAATACAGCCAGGAAATGTCTATATTACCTATAATTGGTGTTTTGACATTAAAATAAGGCAGAGAGCAGAAAAATAGCAGGACAGGAAGAGCTATTATCTAACTGTTCAACTGAAAAAAGAAAACTATATGTTTAATGTCTTATTTGGAGAAAACCGAGGGATTAATCACTTCGGATGTCAGGCATATTCACCAAATATGCTTTATTATAAACTACAACAGCTGTATAAATAAATAAAAAAGCAATAGCTTGTTCATAATACAAAAAACTATAGATTCATTGTTGATAAAAGTGAGAAGTGAATGATGATTTTCTAATCATGAAACACAAATGGAATCATTTATTATTCTAAATCATTATTATGTGGATTCCCTCTTTAGCCCAAATAAATGGATATGAGAACTACAAGATCCGATAAGTCCAGTCAGTTCTGTGAAGAAAACAGGAACCTTATTGTGGACCTAAATTCTGTTTTTCATTGGTTCCAGAGGTACAGTTATTGTTTCCTTAGATTTTGACTTTCTTCAGTCTCCTGAGAGACTAGTAAACTCTTGATAAAAACTTTAATCAATTTAATTACTGTTTGGAGGGTTTGATTTCCCAGGCTAAACATTTACCAGTGAAACAGTTGTGCAAAATGAGTGTTTGATTGTGTGCTCAGTAATCATGAGTGAACAGGTCTTTGTTTGGTCAATTGCTATAATAATTCTTCTTTTTTTTTTTCTTGTAAACCTAGGTGAAGTAATTATATTCTGTTAATTCTCAAAAAATAAACCCATAATTCTAAAAAAAAAAAGTTGTTAATTCTGCATGCTCCTTTTGATTTCTCGTCTTTTAAAACACGTGTCCCAGGGATGAAAATCTGTATTGCTGTACCAGCTACCTCTAGAGGGGCCTCCAGTCTCTTTATGACTCTACCTCTAAAGTGTCGATGACAGACTTATATGTATTCTGTTTTGAGTTAATTCCAAGCCCTATCGTTTAAAGAAGGAAAGGTTAACACAAATTCCTTGTGAGTTCTGTTTTACTTGAACCCGTCCGTTTCATGGCCATTATGATCCATTGAGTAAAAGCTGACCAATTGGCCATAATGATACCTCCACTGTTGTCCTTTTGCTTTCACCAAAATATTAAAATGACCTTGATCTTGAAAATACATCATGTATTTTATTAGGAACCATATAAAGCCGTATGTCATCAGCAAAGAGTGCTTTCTGTATTCTTTAACCCCTAACTCTCATATTCCCTGTTTCCCTGAATTTGCCTAATTTCTTCTAGAAGGAATCACAGCTGTTGCTTATAGAAGGGGATTTTATTCATTATTTGCAGTTTCAGCTTGGTATGGCAGACCTGGATTTTACCAAGCGTGTCACGGTGGTTTATTCATTACGCAAAGCTAGCCGACAGCAGTGGCATTCATAGGTCAACCAAATCTCCGGAGATGCTCCCAATTCAAGGGAGTCCAGGATGGAGTTGTGGCTGGATCATGGTGGCTTCCCACAGTGCTTCTGACCGGGACCTGGAACTATCCCGCTGTGGGACAGTTTCCTCTGAAATACAGAGGTAAGGCAATCTGGAGCTCAGCCAATATTCTTGTACCGGTGCTTTTCCTACCATATGTTCTCTTTCTGCTCCCCCTTTTATGAACGATTTGTGGAAGGTGTCCTCTGGGAGTCTGTCAATGCCCAGTTCTCATGGAGACAACCTAAAGTGTAACAGCAAAGGTGTCGTTTGGGTTTGAAACTAAATCCCAGAGTGAAAATATTTCAAAACACAATTTCTGTGTTGAAAAACAAAACGCGTCTTTTCTCAGAAGATGATGTCGTAGCTTCACCTCCCTCCATAACCTGCATGTGCTGCTGGTTTGCCTCCATTTTGCTGTGTTTAGCTCATGTACATGCCGGGTGTTTCAGACAACTGGTTGGATGTGTTGTTGTTGCATTATTACCTCCAATGATTCAGACATTTAAACAAACTTTTGTTCTAGATCATTTTTGAAAATATAACATTTACGTCTCCATGTGAAGAGTAAGATGGCAAACCCTTCTGGGTGTTTAAAATCACATTTTAGCTGATTAACAGTTTTTTGCATTTTTGCATTCTCTAAGAAACTGAGTTTTGGGTTTGAATCATCTTGAAGTTATATTAAAAATCAGAACAAACAGAGGCTTAAAAAACCCCACTATGTTTCTAAACAATCTATATGAGTTTCACTAACTCAAATGATTGACAAAAATTTAAAATTCTTCTTTCTTTTCTAATTGTTCTGTCATTTTCTTCCACTTTACGGTTATTTGCTGTAATCATTTGTGTTCCTCTATCACATATTAGCCAAACACAGAAGTTTCCAAAGTATTAATGTTTATTACTGAAGTAGAAGTATAAATCCTGCAGTTTAAAAAAAGTTTTGTAGAGGTTACAGTATTAACTTAAGCTTTTTACTAAAAAGTAAAAGTGCAATAGTACAGTTTCTAAAACTAAAGTATAAAAGTAATGCAGGGAAAAAGTTAAAAGACAGATGCTTTAAACATCATACTGGTTTCTGCATTACCCTATTAAAGGAACATTTTTCTACAATTCTGTAGATACTTATACTTAATTTCCTTAGTTTTATAATTAATGCTAACAGTGTCAAATTTAACTTTGAATCTTGAAAAAATATATATATTTTGGTATATGCTGGTGGTGCAGCAAACCCAAAGAAATTCATTGTCTGGATGAAACAAATTATTTTTATAGTTTTTTAATTTTTTTTTTAAATACCAACAGGCCATAAGGAAAATGAGCTTAAATGAAACAAAACTATGAAGTCTATTTTTAAGATTTGAGGATTAGAAAGTAGAAATAATTGCAAAACGAATGTAAGGAGTACAAGTAAAAAGCTGTTTAAAAAACAATTACTCCAGTAAATTCTTTTTAGCCAAAATTTCTACTTAAGTAAGGTAAAAAAGTATTTATACTTTGTTACTTCACACTTCTGGCTATACAAAGTAAAGTTTGAGAACGTTACATTAAAAAAAATATTATTTTAGTAGAAATAACTTCCTTATGGCAATGTGCATGTAAATGTGTAGATTATACGGTTAATTGTGAATAAGGACATTCACAACTAAACAGCTGCTTGAAAATGATGTGGCCTCAGAAAGCTATATTTCCTCTCTTACTTCGTGCTCTGAAAGAGTATCAGCATATTTTTTAAAAAGCAGATAAAGAATATTTTTGTTGTTTTAATGAAGGTCTGCAATTACATTGAGAAAACCACAGGTATTTAAAAATGTGAGAGAACTTCTCTTTTTCCTCTCAGCTGCATGAAAGCAGACAAGTGACGACATACTGTTTATCTTTAGATAAACGCCTGATGAGAAGACCTGTTGAAAGGAAGAGCTGAGAGTTTATGATTGCTATTATTTTTCTGCTTATCAAAAAGATTAGAACTAATTATTCAAAAGAATTTGGTCTTATATTACAAAAAAAATTCTTCACCTATTAAAAAGTCTTAATTATAGAAGTAGTTGAGTTTCCAAAGGGTTCAGAAAAATAGATCCTTATCCGGACAGTTAGGACATCTTCCATAGGATTTTTTAATCAGCTTTCAAGCTGCAAGCTGCCTTCCTCTTTTGCATGTTTGTTTATAGGTTTCTGTCAAAGTTTAATATTATAACAAGATTATATTACTTTAAAAAAAACAGTTTTGTTATGGTTTTTGTGAGGTAGCTTTTCCTGCTGTTTGGCTGTGCAGAGAGATATAACGAATTTTCCTCCAGACTCTGAGGGCCAGTTGGTTTTAACCTTTATGTCAGAGTTGGTTTTGTTTTAGCCTCCCTTTGAGTACTGACGTAAATAAATTAGAGTTGAGCTGCAGACTCTCAGTTATGGTTGAAAGTTTGAGTTTCTTGGCCTGAAAGATGGTCAAACAATAACACCGTTTGTTAGAAATCACAGGCTGGAATGCAATAAAACCCGATGAGATGAGCTGTATAGATGGAAACAATAGCCTCATTCAAAATTGGCTAAAGTTTATAATTGACTTTCTATATTGCAATAAAACTGGTTAATTAAACTACTTTTTTTTTTTTCATCATCTTAACCATGTTGGAGGTAAGAAACCAAAGTTACCTTTTTTTCAATTTCAATTTTTTTGTTTTTGTTTGCAGGATTCAGGTTTTTTTTTCCCCTTCCAGGGTATTTCAGCTTTAACACATTTTTGCTCTGAACAACCCTGCAGCTGTTTTAAGAAACCACACTCAGACAGGAATTCTCCATACTTGTCACCGCAGCCAATGACGCCTTTTCCAGATGTGTTTGAACGGCCCCGGAGCCCAACAAGAACTCCCGGAGCATCTGTAAAGCTCAGTTCATCTCTGTGGGTTTGTCACCCTCCACTCCCCCCTCCCTCTTCCAAAGGTTTTTATCCAACCACCTTCTTTTTATTTATTTATTTATTTTTATGCGCTCTGCGTTGATGTGGGGAAAGCAGCAGAAAGTTAATAAGTCTCTGTGGATTGTAAAAATCAGCGCTGCGAAACGGAGATACACCCATTTTAATGTTAGGACATCTGGATAGGCATGTTTTTCCAATGTTTTTCATGCAAAGACTCACAGAGTTAGCAGAGAGTAAAGATTTTAATAAGTTTTTAATAGGTAAGACATAAAAAAGCTGCTTTATATTCTTTATTTTCCTCCTAAAAAAAGTAGTTTCCTTTTAGGTTTGTTCATGCGCCTTTTAAAGTATCGCATTAGAAGAGCTTGATGGAAACAGGAAAAAATATAGTTTTAAAAAAAAAAGGGTAAATGTGAAACAGAGAAGATTAAAACAGATTTGTAAAATAAGTTTTAATGTTATAAACATTTGCTTCAAATAAATGATCAGTTGGTTCTGCTGGCAGCGTCCAGAATGCATGAGAAAACTACAACTTGGCTAATTGCAATATACTCATTAAAACCTGATTATTAATGAACTATGGTCCCCTCCAGCTTGCTACCCTTACTTACAGCCAAGCATAACCTAAACCTATAATGACTTTACCATTTGCATTACCTGGTTAATCCGCCTTGATGAATAGAAAACAAATCTAATTTGCATTTTTCTTTTTATGAATTTCAAAAGTTTAAAATTCACATGAGATTTGAATAGAAGCACATAACAGCTGGAAGCACTGTAATGTTTAGCTACTAGCAGGCGCTAGGCCTGTAACTTCCAGGTGTAGCACCACCTAAAAGCAACATGCATTAGTTTAATGTCACAAAATCAACCCACTCACAATACTCATTCCATTGGCAAACTATCTTAATTACCTACTCAAATTAAGAGTAAATAAACTTAATTTAAGAGATTTTTAATGATTTCTGGATCATTTTTCCAGTGTAACACTCTTGAGTTATGGTTAAGGGCCACACAAAATCTTCCCAAGGGCCACAAAAGGCCCCCGAGCTGCACTTTGGACACCATGGTCTATAATTAACCTTTAAAATATATTTTAAAATCCTGAGAAACTTTCTAAAGCGTCAGGGGTCACTTGGTGTGACTTCTCTCCTCCCAAGAACACTTGGATGTGTCGGATGGGAGGATTATTCAACATGCGGTCTAAGGCATGTGGCCTTTTCACTTCTCTTTCCTGGAAGAGCTCTAAAGGCCGCAACCTATCATAATTCTTTCTTTTTTCCACTCATGAAAACATCATATTTCAATTTCAGCCACTACTTTATGACCACATGTCATTATTTTGTCTTCTTCTAACAGTTCAGTTTGTTGTGTTGGATTTTCTTTTCTGTTTTAACCATAAAAAAACAAATTAAGGCTTCTTAGCTAAATATATTAAACAACTGGGGTTGTAAACAATGCATTTCTGAAAGTCTGCTTTTAAGTTCATGTTTAAAAAAAACGTTAAACTGTTTGCCATCTTAACGTGACTATTTCTGTTCTTTCAGAATTCCTCATAACTAAAGCCCTTTGACATTCCTAATTTTGTCGCCTCTGAATGTCTTAAACCCTTCATACTCATATGCATAATAAACTTTAAAATTAACTTTATTACAATAATGGGTTTAAACCAAAACAAAGGCTAGATTGCTGTTTAAATTACAAAAGATTTTTTATGCTTTTGCAGACAGATCTGTAAATGAAATAAAACTGAAGGGCTTTAAGCATCTGCTAACTTCAATCACATGAAAGGAGAGTTAAAAAATGCTCAGATTAAATTAACAAACAAACTCTCTGCATGAGCATCAGTGAAACATGAAAGGAAATCTGTGTCCATGTGCAGGTTTGGTGAATTTCTACTTACTCATAGATGTTCAGTCAACTGGTCAGAACAGCAGATGAGCAGCAGATGATCAGCAGATGATGCAAACCTTTCTGTCTTAATGCAAACACTAGGAGAGCCAGGAAAGGTACAGAATGACGCCTACTGAATAGAACGGACCTATGAAGGCTTTAAATTTGTCTAAAACAAGCTACAAATTTGGTGGAATGTGTTTTTATTTGTGGTAAATGATGTTTTATCGGACATGGCTTGGAGTTTTGTTTTTCAAAGTCAGATTCATTTTTAAGAAACTAATAAAAAACAAATATTTTAATCTAACTTGCAACTTATTCCCCTTGCTGCTTGCACAGCGGTCCTTCCCAACTAACTATGATGCATTTTGAGGATTTTTCTTTTGCTCTTCATGCATTGAAGGATGATAAACCTAGAATAAAATCAACACGCTGCTTACACCGCAAAAAAAAGGACTACCAAAAAAGTCCTTTTGATCTTTTGAGGTTGATATGCTAAGCAAAAGCAATTACCAATAATTTGCAATTGCACTTGGTAAGATTTTTTGTTTTGACAATATATATTAACATTTGAAGAACTCTTACCAAGTGCAAGGATTTTCTCAAAAGAAGATTAATAATTTAACAGAATCTGCTCTTAATTAGCATATCAGTCTCAATAAGATAAAAAAAAAGACTGTTAGATAGATATACGATTGGAAGATTTCTTTAGAAGGACAATTTTTACAGTGTAAAGTGACAAAATAACTAGCAAAAGGCCAATTTGTCTGATGTATATACTTTCATTGAAGAAAAAGCTTACTCATAACAGGCATCTTTATCATTTTAAGTAAGGAGAAAAAAATGACAACCGAGAAAAGCGACGTTCCATTGCAGGAACCTTTTCCAGGAGCAGGACTAGTTTTCTACCGTATTTGCACTCGATACACAACAGATTTCTGCAGTAAAGAACTACGACAGAAAGAAAGAATATACAGTAGCACTTTTACAGTGATTACGCCGCACCTTATTGGAGAAGCTCTGTGGAGCAAATCTTCAAAGTAGGGTTTAACTGATATTTCTAAAGTTTCTTTACATATTTTATAGAAATAATATGGTAACACGGAGAAATGGACTATTTGGTATTACCCAGAACCCCTGTGTTAAGCGAAGTCTAAAGTATCATGGGCACAGACCTCAACCGTAACAGGTAGAGAAGTAGTTTTGCCTTTGGAATTATGCTAAACCTGCATGATGGAGTTTATGGAGCATTCAGGAAGATATTTATTACGTTTTTTAAACACTTTCTATAACAAAAACACAGCGTGTTAATGGAATAAAACAGATTTTCTAGATTAGGGAATCAGTTTATAGTGTTATATTAAAGTTTAGGATTGGAACTCTATTAAGGGAGTTTGCTAAGCACGTTATACAAATTAATATTTTTTAAGTTTTGTTGATATTCTTTTATAAGAATTTTATATACTTGTTTAAAGAAAACTATCTGAGAAGATCATTACTGTAATAATATGTCAGGCTCAGAACAGAAGGATCCAGTATTCAAAGTGGACAAACAGATTTCTTAAAATGTTTATTGAAAACTGAACTGGAGTT
>NW_015150529.1:955401-957112 GCF_000732505.1 Cyprinodon variegatus | reverse complement strand
GGACCTGTTGCCGAAGCCGCAGAGCCGCACCGCACCGTAGTCAAAAGGGCGGTGTGAGAGGGGGTGTGCGGGAGTTGCAGTCTCCGTCGGCTCGGTAACCGCACCGGAGCCAGTGTGAGCAAGGGGTTAGCCGATGTCGGTGACGTGCTCGGGTGTCAGAACCAGGAGGTCAGAGATCCAGTTAGGTGCTGAGGGAGAATCCAGGACGGGGTCGAGTCACATTTCCAGGTACGGTACACAAAACAGGCAGAGATCCGGCAGGAGTCTGAAGACTGGTCAGGCTAACAGATCAGACGGAAACTGGGAGGCTAAGAGATCAAGAGGCAGAAGAAGTTAGGATCAGGTAATCAGCATACAGGAACTCCAGAATAATTCTCACCAATGGCCCGCAATAATCTGGCACTGATGACTGGTCTGAAGGCTGGTTAAATATAGACTAAAGCAGGTGGATCAGATAAGAAGGTAATGAGAAATGGGCGGAACTAAGCAGGTTTGTGAAACGAGTAATAGGACCAGGCATCAGTGCCAAGATCCTGACATAATAACCTTAACATCCAGAACTGTGTGGTAGGAAGCTGGTGAACATTCATGTGTGGTTCTATGCAGAATATTCCCATTTTTTATTCATCCCTATCATATCAAAAGTACAATTTTATAATTGTTTACCATATTATCAAATGAGACCCGTAAAAAAAAACGTAACAGAGCTCTCAAATGAATCGCTGTGCATATCTTTTCTTCATTTTCAGAAGAAAAAATGACAACATCTCTCAGGTGAAGTTCTCTCTTGCTCTTGCTGGAATGTATCTGGATTTAAAATTACATCCAGTTCCTTCAGCCTAATTGGTTTAATTGACACACTGTCGCTTTAAGGCATTTCTCTGAACTCCAAACCTGAACTGTTAGTTCCATATCTAAGCTCACAATGTGTTTCTGCAATTCACGCATACTTTAGATGTTTGTTTTTACTAACGCCTCAAAATGCAAACCTTCAGCTTACATATCCTTCAAAGTTAAGATCATATGTCCAAGTATTGAAATGGGGAGTCAGGGATATCTCCCATTTAAGCATTTGCAAAAAATACCAAAGAGGAACTTTATACGTATATTCCAGGAAGCTTCTGACAAGCACAGAACATAGAATATAGCCCAATAAATTGGTGGGTTATGTAACTGTCTAAAGTTTGAAATATGTTTAAATTAAATTTCATTGGGTAGAATTGTCGTCGTGAGGGTATTAATTCACATTGTATTTGTTCACACCTCTGAATGTCTTACGATCGCCTCTCCAACTCTGCACATATCCTGTTCGGCCACATTTCACAGTACAGCAGATGTTTCCTGTTGAGCTGTGTGGGAGAAATTCATGTTTCTCTTGGAATATGAGCCACAGATGGTGAGAGCAGGACAGGAAAAACAGAAAGGTGTGTTGATAGATAACAAATTGAATCATACCGCCGAGCTGAGAGAGGTGCATTCCTGAGCTGGTTGACTGATCACATGTCTTTGATACTTAAAAAGGGATCCAGCTCCCCTGAGAGAAAAACAGAGGTTTAAGTGAGGATTTAAAAATCCACAGGTTGTACATTCAGAGCTGACCTATATTCTTTCTGCGTTAATGAACTGATAGTTTACTTTGATGTGGTTCCTCATGCCGTGGATAAAACTGCAAGGTGGCAGAGGGTAGCACTGCCACCTTGCAGCAAGATTC
>NW_015150529.1:950372-954318 GCF_000732505.1 Cyprinodon variegatus | reverse complement strand
ATAATTGAGGCAGGGAGGGAAAATGGCAGGTGAAAGGGATTACTAATTAAGGAGCAAACAGGCCAGATCATGACAATAAGTTATTGATTTAAATTGTTGCTCCTATTTTATTTGGTTATCTTATCTAACTGCTATAACTTTCACAGGCATTATATGTTATTGACATTTGTGATTCATTGTTGGGCAAAAAACCCAAGGGTAAATAATTGAAATAAAAATGTATTTTATTGGATTGCAGATTAACATCGGAACAAAAAACTCTGGCTCAACCCTTGTTTTCCTTGTTTTTCTCACTCCCTCTTCAAATGCGTTTTTCCCATATTGTTTATCCTAATAACTCATATACTGTTTTCTCTTTTCTTCCTGTTTTTTTTTCCCCTTATGAAACTTGATCTTCAGTTTCTTTGTGATACTTAAACTCCTTTATTGTTTACTTGATTTTTATTCCAGTTTGATATAGTTATTGTTTGTTTTCTTGTTAGGTTGGGTGAAGAAGTTGAAAGGTTTGTTTGCTTTGCAGCAAGATGGTCCTGGGTTCAAATCCTGACCCAGAGTCTTTATGCAGTGTGGATGTTCTCCCTGTTCGTTCATGTCTGCATTTTATCTGTGTACTTTGGTTTTCTCCCACGGTCAGAAAATTTGCTAATTTGCTCTTCAAATTATGATTGTTTGTTTGTTTTTTTTTGTTTTTCTGTGATTGATTGATGACTTGTCCATGATTTTTCCTAAGACCCGAGTATTTGAAATTCTTTTTACCTAATTAGATTTAAATTTTATCCCAATATGTCTATTCTAACAGTGTGATATGATTCACTCTTACCTGATTGTTGTTTTATTTCCAACCACTGAGTAAATTTCTTCTAAAAAGCAGAGAGTCTATGAATAGAAAAAACACTGATTTTTGACATGTAACAAAGACTTCAAACCTGGGAATCAAACCTCTAACTACTGCATGGAGGACTGCTGCCTGCATGGGGTGTCCCCTCCATTACTATACCATGCAGTCCCACATCTGTTTCTAATGTACCACCCGCTTTTCTTTTGTGGCTGGCATATTTAAAAACCACAGCTGTTTGTGCAAATATTTTTCGATTCTTAGCAGCTTTCTGCATAGTTTGTTTGATCCCTGAGGCTAGTCGGCGCAGTTTTATGATGAAAAATGTGTTTAGAGATTATTGTCAGAGCACCCATGGAATTAAATTTTTTACCAGGAATTTTTGTTTTCATCTAGATGTTCACTCTTTTCTTTTACTTCCATTATCTTAAACATTTGCAGTGGAATAAACTATATATCAGGGTTCCTCGTTTTTGACTGAACAGTCTGATAAGCTACATTTTTATTAATTATTAACTGGCAGTAAAAGCCTTTTGTTTATTTTAACACATGAAATCGTATGCTCTGATATTATGTTTTACATATTAGACTTCCATTTTATTTTATTGCATTTATTTTAACATAGAAAACAGTAAATGGTCACAAATGTGATCACAGAAAACCAATATAGAGAGAAGCCATCTTATTTTTTTTATCTGTGATAAAATCTAAGGTAAGAGTTTAGATGTCTCTCTAAAGTTCAACTGAGAGAAATAATGTGTCATAAAAATCACAAAACATAACATAAAAATATCTCAACTCAACATGTATGTGTTAAATTTGGAATATTGCTTTTTTGATGAAAATGTTTTGATTTTAGAATAACATCCAGAGAGTCTTAGACTGGGAAATCGGAGAAAAGTCTCCATAGAAAAGTCAAGCAGGCGGCTGCTTTTATGGTGCATTCAAGTTGCACTCGGATATCGGGGCTTCCAACTTCCATGTCAGATATTTGAAGTGGAAAACTTCTGAAAGTACATAAATTTGAGTCAGATAGTCGGAGCAACCTGGCCAAGATGGCTGCTACTTTGCATTAATTGCATTAATTAGTAGTAAGTTAATCCTCCAATAGTAAGTTGGTAAGTTAATCAGTCTTATATAGTACTTTTCATTGTTTAAAAGACAAGTTGTTTCAACCATGGTGAAAAAAATGGTTAAATACTGTAGTGCGACTGTTTTTTTCTTATGTAAACTGAATTGTAATTTGGTCAATATTTGTTGATATCCTGGATGAAGTTATGGAGTTTCTGTACTTACAATATTTACACTTCTAATATTGAATTATTAATATATTTTTAGAAATCTAATCTTTTTTCTCGCTGTGTTTTCCCTCCTTAGGCACCTCTGGACTTCCTGAAAAACCATTAATTTGTAATGATATGTTTTAAAAAAATCTGCAAATCTTTTAGGAGTTCCCAACAATCCCCCTTCTGTCATTGCAGATTTGTTTTGCTGCAAGTGTTTGAACCCAAAATGCAATGTTTATCACAGTGTACTTGAATTACTAAAACTACTTTACTTCATACTTATAAAGATTATAAAGGTTTTCAACAAAAACGCCAGAAGGGAAATAATAATTCATATTTCCTTTCAAATTCAAGCTTACTCTTGTCAGGATTTGGTGTTGGATTGAGGACCCAAAAGCAGAGGCAAGTAGGCAGAAGTGAATTTAGGTGGGTTTAATGAGGTTCACAGGTACGGAGGCAGGAATTAAAGATCCAACAAAAATAACAAACGAACCAGAACAAAGGAGACATCAGGGGAAAACCAAACTCAATGAACCAGGGAGAGACGAGGTAGGCAGACAGACGTTAGACGAGGATCCAGCAAACAGGAACTGAAGAGGGAGGCTTTTAAAGGGGACAGAGACAAAGAGAGGGCTAATGAGAGGATTGGAAACAGGTGAGGGCAGAGCAGAAAACAGAGCTAGGGAAAGAGGACACAAGAGGGCAGCAGAGGACAACAAATGGAAAACCAAGACTGTGACAACTCTTACATTATAAATAAAGGCAACATATTCTACCTGTTTTTATTATTACACTTGATTTAGTCTAAGGCAATATAAAGATTATCTGTTGCGTTCAGCAATGGCAGTAATTTTAAATATGAAAATAAATTTAGCTTAAAGAAAATTGAGAGGAGTGCTTTATATATGAAAACTGAAAAGCAGAAGAAAGATCTTTATATAACTTTCACAGGTATTATATGTCATTGACATTTGTGATTCATTGCTGGGCAAAAAACCCAAGGGTGAATAAGCTTTATAAATTTATCAGCGCTTGAAATAAAAATGTATTTTATTAGATTGCAGATTAAAATCGGAACAAAAAATTCTGGCTCAACCCTTTTTTTCCTTGTTTCTCTCACTCCCTCTTCAATATATTGTTTATTCAAATAACTACTGTTCATTATCTATTTATTCAGAACATTTTCTTAAATGATTATCAGTAGTCTACTTTTATCGTTTACTCTGTTTTTTTCTTTTCTTTAATTGCTAAAACATTTTGAGTGGAACTTGTTTTGAGTTGCGAATGGTGATTAAAAGTAAGGAAATCATTATTTAGCTTAACAACAGATAGCAGAACGTTATTATGTTCGCAGTCAGAGACACAATAATTGATAAGTGTTTGGGAGGAGTAGAGCATGAAAGCAAAGCAGGGTGCTTCGCTTATCTCTGACTGTGAAAAAATTCAAAACAGAGCGAGATCAAAACAGGCAATCTCTGAGCATATATCAGACCTTGGATTGAGTCACTCTGCCAGATACTGTCAAGTGAAGCAGAACTGGTTTAGGGTGTAGATTTTAAACAATCACTGCAACCTCTATGACACATTTGTGCTGGTGTGTGTGTGTGTGTGTGTGTGTGTGTGTGAGAGTTAGCATTTAACATCACATCGATACAGGAAGTGGTGGAGTCTATCTGGTAAAATTGGTTTCCTTTTGTGGTTTTTCACTTCTGCTACTGATGTCACGAAAGTTCAGGGCAGGTCTTCTCAAAAGTAGTAGAGAAAGAATCTGCGTGCCGATGTACAAGGGTGTTAGTGTGGATTGATATATATATATATATATATA
>NW_015150529.1:937556-949670 GCF_000732505.1 Cyprinodon variegatus | reverse complement strand
ATATATATATATATATATATGTATATGTGTGTGAGAATATTGAAAAAAAAAAGTTTAACAGGAAGGTTACTCTGTATGAATAAGAAGTTTTTTTTCTTCATAGCCCTTTTTAGATAATTTACATTAATTGATATAATTTCTCTGGCTGTATATACCGACAGGTTTATTTGGTGGAGGGTTTTGTTTCTATTTATCTTCAGGTGAATGTAATTAGTTTGGAAATTGAGGTTTAGATGGTTGATGTTAACTACTCTTTTTTGTGTGTATTTGATTGATTCATTTATTGTAGTTTTCGGAAATTGTCTGTCTGAAATAAATTCCTAATCATTCATGCATTCTTTCATTCATTCATTCATTCATTCATTCAAATCAGACACTATTGAAAGTAATACCCAATAATACATGTAACTATTTTTCTTTGCAAGGAAAATATAAACTAGTTAAATCGAGTTTAGATAGAAGTTAAAAAGTCATGGGACGATTAAATCAAGACATTTAACTGGTTGCCCACATTCTTCAAAACCAGGAACACATTCAAACTGCATCCCGATTTGTTTGCCCATCTCCTGCTTTATCCTGACATATCCTACATAAGAAAAGCAAAAATATGCTTTATCTGATATGTGTCATATCTGTTTTGTTGCCTAACAACAACTTTTAGGGGAACTCAGACTGTCATAAAGCAGCACTCTGTGTCACATGACTCATTCACAGATGAATCCAACCCTCTCCACGCATCTATATGCATTTAGCGATATATATTGACTTTCAAATAATTTAAGATATCTCAAATGAAGCTAATAATAATGGGGTCATTTTAGTGTTGCTGTAGGGAAAAGGTCATTAACTCCAAAAACATTGTAATTGTTTTATAATAAACGTAATGATACCATTGCTACTGAGTAAACTATGTGAAGATAACAGTAACATAAGAGGAAGCAGATTAGCTGTACTTTAGGAAAGTGAATATACATATCACTGAGATTCAAACTCTGTTTTTATGCATTTCATTCCTGGTTTTTTTTGTAAGACGCCTACATTAAACAAGTAAGATAAGAAATATTTGCTAAGATAAAAAAAAGATTAGTTTCCTGTTTCCATTTGGGTGTTTACCCGTATCAACAGTTTTGATAAAGTCATTGTCATTCATTGCTCACAGATGACGTTAAGAGCAGCGCTCCTCCATCACACCACCAACACCCACAGATCCTCAAATTCTGGCTCGGTGACTAATGTATTTATAGGAAGCTGCTGCTGCTGCTGTTCTACTCCCCGTCTGGGAAAAAGGTGGGAGGTCCACATGACCAACCCCTCTGCTGTATCACAGATATTTTTAAGGATATCATCAGCTCTGCGTTTCTGACATTTCACAGGGATCTGCCTGATATTTGGTGACCTTTCAGAGACACTGACAATGCTGCGTTAATAAAGAGCTGTTATTTTACATCAATGCAGCACTCTGTCATAAAAAGTATTACAATTTTTCCTTTGCAAATACTCTCTGACAAAAGAAGCAAATGCTTTTTATAAGGCAGGTTTCAACTGAGAGGAAGATTCTGCAGGGACATCCAACCCAAATCGTATGCAGCATACTTTACTGACAAGCTCAGTCTCAATGTTTTACTTTATTTTTTTTTCCATAAACAAATCTGTTCATAACCTGTTCAGACTGATATACAGCTAAAATGTTTAAAAATGCTCCCTACTCTGGAGCTGAGGGGTTTGGCAGCTGTTTGTGGCATTTAGCACCTGCATGCTAGCACTAATTATAGAGAGGATGCAATATGATGACAAAAACCATTCATCGTGCTTTTCTGCTGCTGTAAAGGTGGTGATTAATTTAAACAGTTTTGTTGGTTTAATTATAAATTATATGAAAGGTTCCTGTATTTTTCAGTCACACTTTCAGGCTAAGAAGTACAGATTTTTGAAGCAGATGGTGACAAAGATAATGAACATTCATCTTTATGACTTTAACTGATATTAAATTCCCACCTCCATTGTATCTGTTTATATTCAGCCATTGGCATTTCTAGACAAGGGCCAACGGGGCCAACTGGTCTTGGCCCCTGTACTGAAAGCATACGCTGCAGAAATTGAAATATGTGTCAATTTTAATTTTTCTTTGATTTCAGTAGGTAGGTAAGACAGTTTACTGATAGAAAAGGTATTTTACATTTAATATAAGTAAAAATACTCCATTATTTTATTTTAAGTGGATAGTATGTAATTATCAGATATTTAATGGCAAAAATGTGCATTTCTTTTGGTAAATGGCTTTATTTACCTGCTTAGTTTAAGGGAAAATTACTATTTTAGATCAGCTTTTGCTGTGTAATGCCTAAATAATTTCTTTTTTATGATGAAAAGTGCTGACAAAAGGGACAACACTGCAAAAGGTTTCCATGTAACAAAGTCTTGCAGTCTTAGATCTAGTCAAGAAGTATTTTTCTTCATGTTTTAAGATTGATATCCTTCTTTTTAAAAGGTTTCAAGAAGTCTTACTTAGTACAACTGTCTAATTGGCAGATTTTTGCACTTATTTTGAGAAGAATCTTCTCCAAAGACGATTAATGATCTCACATAAGTTGGCTTACTTGAACAACTTATTTCTTTCTGTGCCAAGCAATATTAAAAACGTTGAATCACACATCACCTCCCCCTGTATTCAGTCACACTAATGTTTTTTTGCCTTACATAATATCACCAGAGGAATCTGCATGTGGAGGCTTGCAGTTCCTTGATGTTAAGTAGAAAACATCAGCTAAAAAAATAGAAAGCTGAAGAATCTATAGTTTAGATTATATAAAAATGAAAATACTGTACAGTTCACTCATTGTGCCATATTTTAAATACTGTTTGGATGTCTTGGGGAATACACGAGTCAAATATAAAACTTTTATTTATTACAGAAGAGAGCTGTAAGAAGGATCACAGTTGGTTATCAAACACACAACAGTTAATTATTTATCAAATCCAGAATATTAAAACTAAAAGAGTTCCAAACACTATTAATTATATTTAAAGCAATATGTCAACATTTACCAGAAAAATAATTGCTATTTAGAAAAAGAGTTGAGTGGCAGAAAATATAATTTCAAACATCAACTTGCATGTACAACACTTAAATAGTTGTATCCCTCAGTTATTGAGGTAAAACTGTTGAATTTACCTAAAAAGTTGTACCAATATTTGTCAAATAATACGGAGCCCCTTTGGTGACATGGGCAGAATTTTTTTTTAAAGATGTTAAGTTGTGGCCACGACTTACAAAGCGCTGGCCACCACAACTTACTAAATGGTGGCTACGATTTAGTAAGTGGTGGCCAACACTTACTAAATCGAATGCAAATGAGAATTCCTTGAATGTAAGCTACACCACCATAAAGGAGCTCCCTCACAAATAATGTGTGGCCACAACTTATCTATCTCGTGGGCCACAACTTACTAAGTCATGGCCACAACTTAACATCTTCAAAAAAAAATTCTGCCCATGTCACCAGAGGGGCTCCGTAAATTAATGTAAGTGTTTCAAAGAAGCATAATTATTCAGTATTAATATTAAGAGGTTTGTGTTATTTTTTTTCTCATTTTATTTGCTATGATTTATATATATTTATGCTTTCCTTAAAATGTTTATTTAGGTTATTTATTTTTCGATAAATGTGCAAAAAAAAAGATTTTATGTTCTTTTTGCTCTCTTTTGCTCATAGGAAATGTATAACAGAAAATGTCTGTTTTTGTGTGTGTTTTTTTTGCAATTGAATAAGAAATGTGTTCTGAAAGTGGGTTTGACAGATTTAACAAAAATTATTAAGTAGCTTAAATATAACTGTTCCTTCATATCATTATTGTGAAGCTCTTTCGTTACATTGCAAACCTAATACCTTTTATATGTTTAATATGTATTTGTATTTTAAGTACGGAATAGGATTAGGGCCATTAATAAAATAAAAAAGTTTACTGATTTTTATATTTTATTTTCAGTCAAAAAAGAATTTTGATTTTAATTCCAGAATCCCGAAGAAAAAATACAGAATTCTGAGATTAAAATCAGAATTCTGCTTTTTTTGCCATATTAAACTGAAATGAAATTTAAAAATCAGTTAACTTTTTTTTTTTTTCAGTGGGCCTAATCCTCTTTCGTACTTAAAACATAAACACATAATAAACATAAAAAGCTATTAGGTTTGCAAGGTGAAGGAAGAGGATTAGGGCCACAGATTTTTACATTTTTAAATTTTTTTTCAGAATAATATGGAAAAAAAGTCAGAATTCTGATTTTAATCACAGAATTCTGAGAAAAAAAAAAAGGAATTATGAGATTCAAGTCAGAATTCTTACTTAAATCTCAGAAATCTTACTTTCTTCCCATATTAAACTGAAATAAAATTTAAAAATCTGTTAATTTTTTCTCCAGTGGCCCTAATCCTCTTACGTATTTAAGAAACAGGTCGCAATACGGTCAAATTAAATGTAATTGCTAAAGAGAAATATCACTTTAATTAATACCCCATGACGTAATCCTGTTTAGTTTCTCACGTGCCCGTCTGTTAACCCTATAAACATCCCAAGAAGCGCCCTCATGAATCAGAACTATTGGACGTTAAACAGTTAACAGCTTGTGCGCGTTCTCAGAAGTCCCCGTGAGCGCGCAGAGGTGCACCTCCAAGCAGAAACCGATCAGACAGCAGGTCGGTGGCTCGATGAGCTGGGAGACGGAACCGCGCAAAGTACCGGCTGTTAAAAGAAACATAAAAAATTCAAAGAGGTCGACGTGAACGGTTCGTTTCGCTGGCGGTCTGTTCTCCCGTGGACTAACGTTTCTCGGAAAGTTCTTATTCAGCGGGAAGGACGCGGACTGAAGCTCCGAAACACTGTCCACAATGTCGGGAAGCAGGGAGGAGGAGAGGAGGAAACTGGCCGACATCATCAACCACTGGAACGCCAACCGGCTCGACCTGTTCGAGATCAGTCAGCCCACAGAGGTATGAGAGGTGTACGGGAGGCCGCGGCCCTGTGGGGCCTCTGCTGGGGGGAAATAGAGCTACCAGTGGCGGACACTGAGGGGGTTTAGATAAAGTCAGGTGGTGTTTGTGGGCAGCGTGGTTAACTCCGTGGTAAAGTACGTGAGTGGAGCAAAGCAACGCCAAACTCCATTGATAAACCGGCGTATTTACACTATTCATCACGAGGCTTTAAATATGTACTTTGTGTGAGATCTATTGAAATTAATTTCTAATAGAAGAGTTAATTTTCTACAAATCAGCTTTGTTTATGTGTGTTTTAGTGATATAAATTAAATCCATGTAGCTAGCGGCTAGCTTTTCGGCGTCTCCAACTGTGTCTGCAGTAGCTAACAGCGATATTCCACAAAGTTGACAGTTGTCTGCATCATAATCACACCGTATGTTTCTGTAAATCATTGCTTTATTTAGCATTATGTTATATTTTAATGTCAGAAATGCGTTTGGATGCGATAAGTAAAATCGGCACTGATTTATCAGATTTTTTCTTTAACCAGCTAGCTAGTTAGCAGGTACATAACTGCGTTTAAGAGGATACTGTGAATCTGTTTGTATGAATTGTCATTGCACTCAACAATACAGTTGTATTTAAGGTCAAATTTATAACACAGTTATATATGTTGGTGTTAGCAGTGTGTAGCAGTAATAGGGCTGCGGTAACTGACAATCCAGGGAAGGGTTTTAAATAAAAGGTTTAGGTTTAGGCTAAATGGCGTGTGTGGATGCTGAGACCTGGGTAGGGGCGGCTGAAAGGACAAATTGTGGAAGATGAGACTGAATACTTCCTGTCATAGCCTTCTTTACATGTTGTTCCCTGTATTTCCCTTGAACTACTGTAGATAAGCTTGGCTAGGGTTGATAGGACTGCCTGTGTGACCAACTATAATCTGAAATGGCAACATGTTAGGAAGCATAGATGGATTGGAATTGCCTTCACTGGAAAAAAAAAAAAACAATCTAGAAATTTCTTAAATTAAGTGTATTTATCCTTAATTTGAGTAGGTTAATTACATATTTTGCCAATGGAATTAGTATTTTTACTCTTAGAATAAGATATTTAGATAATATACACTTGAAAGAAGACAATGCAATTGTGTTTTCTGATTTTAAATGTTCTTGTCCCATTGGCAAAACGTCTTTCTTCGCTTCTCAATCCAAGAACAAATGCACTTATTTCAAGAAAAATTACTTATCTAGATTTCGATTTTTTTTTCAGTGTTACTAGACTTGTAGACACCCCAGAAACAGATTACTTGATCTGAATATGCCCCTTTTGCTTATCCATACCCTTATTTAATACTATATTACTATTATATATACTATTTATATGATAAAAGAAGCTTGAAAAGGAACATTTAAACAAAAGTGGCTGGAAAACGAGGGAATCGAGATTTTGCTGTGTTTTTATCTATATAGGTAGATATATGCAGGTTGATAGATAGGTAGATGGATATACTTGTTGATGGCATTAAAATAATTTCTAAGAGCATTAAAAAGCATTAAATTAGAATTAGTCATTCCTGTATAAGCCCTGATACTCTATATATAAGTAACCTTAAATTTCTCCTTTATTTTTACCATTCACTGTATATATCTTGATGCACTTTATATACTTCATGCATCTTTTCATTGTTTGTGCACCTCCTGTTTGTTTACAAGAGCCGACGTCACAAGTGAATTTCTCCATTGTGAGATCGATAAAGTTCTATTCTAATCAAAGTGGATACAAATTGAATCATGGTTGAGTATGGGTACACAAAGCTTCACTTTGTAACTAAAAAAGTTTGGAACAATTGCACTTAAACAAAGATACAAAATGGTATTTTGAACAGCAGGCTGAAGATCCCTTCCAGCCCTCATGTCCCTCCGTTGTCGCACAAACACACCCCCACTTCCTCACCACCTCGGGCGTATTTAGACCCACAGCTAGCTTCTGATTGTCCCTCTTGCGTTGTGGCGTGGAATAACATAGCGCAGACCACGCTTCAATATTGGGCATAATTCAAAAATATCTGCGACAAGCTCACTGAGACATACTGCTGCGGGAGGATAAACAGTCCTTTAGTGCCTGGGCGGCTGTACAGTAGCTATTACTGTTGAATTTCCTTCCCTATTGGATCAAATGATGTATGCTGGTGAACACCTTTGTTATAGGTATATGCACTCTTCACCATGGCCCTGGTTTTTTTATCTAAATATATATCACTCAAATATATGCATCTACCGCCTCTGCAGCCTGGTTTGGGCATCGCTGAGTCAGTGCTTTGAACCAAGTGACTAGGCTCCACAAAGCCTCCCGTGATGAGGGGAGGAAGAACTCCTGCACTTCAAAAGATTTGTCCCTCTGCTCACTGTCCATGCTTTAGCGTGGCTAAGCTTGCAAAATCAATTTGGTGTTTTCACAATTTGTCTGGCAGTGGAGTTACCTTAATCAATTTAGTTGCTTTTGTTTAATTGAACTTTTCTTTAAACCATTATGTTTTTTCTTTTTTTTTTTTTTTTGTCCAACTAAAACTTCAACCTTAAAGGAATAGTACACCCAAAACATGATTAGCCTTCATTTTCTACTCACCCCCATGCTGAACAACACTCTGGAGTACTTTTTTGATATCTCAAATGCATCTGGAGATCTGGGAGGCTTCTTGCTGTCTGCTGACATTCAAATAATGGAGGTCTATGGCGCCCGAGGCAGAAAGGTCCATAAAAGTCCACAAAAAACGTGTCAATATTCCTCCATACTGCTCGTCCAATGTATTCCAAGTGTATAGATGAAAGTGCGCATTCAGCGTCTGCTCTGCCAATAATGCAAGCGTAGAAGAAGAAATGTGCTGTTTACCTGTGCAAAGAAAGAAACAACGAAAGAAAAAAGTCTGAGGATTTCAGTGTTGAGGAAGAGCATGAGTTCTTTGCCGAGCTGAATGCGCTGGTTTGGTCTGCCGGCTTCCGTAGCGTCGTGATCGCGCATGTGCGCGCTTTCAGGAAATCCTATACACTACTGTTTATGCTCTAAAAACATTCTAAATGACTTCGTTTCGAGTAAATTCTGGATGTTACCCACTCAGGACACTTGGAATACATTAGACGACCAGTATGGAGGAATATTGACACGTTTTTTGTGGACTTTTATGGACCTTTCTGCCTCGGGCACCATAGACCTCCATTATTTGAATGTCAGCAGACAGCAAGAAGCCTCCCAGATCTCCAGATGCATTTGAGATATCAAAAAAGTACTCCAGAGTGTTGTTCAGCATGGGGGTGAGTAGAAAATGAAGGCTAATCATGTTTTGGGTGTACTATTCCTTTAAGCCCTGGATGTGTTAGCAGGGTTTTTGATTAGTTGGATTTGGGAAAATTGTGAAACCAAAACAGAAATGATTTTAAGGAGATGCATATGGTGAAGATTGCAGCTCAAACTACAGCATCAAACTTCCTCATTTTAACATACCTGCAATGAAGCAGAGACCAGTCAGGGTTTAATCATTTCTGTACAAGTTAGTCAGTCAACCTTTCCTCTGCTGCGTGTTATCTGTTAGTTTTAATTTAAATCTAAGGTTGTGTTGGCAACAGTTTTAGGCGGTCATCCAACCCCCACCTCGCCTTGGGTGTAAAGGGGAGGGGGGGGTCAGAAGGTCCCCTCTCCTCCTTGAGCCGATTAAATCATCAGGCCCAAAGCTGACCAGCCGTTTGCCAGAGTTGTGTACCGCTCACAACAACCCGCCTCATTTTGTAAGGAAACATTAACCATGTTCCAGTTTTCATTTGGCTGTGACTGTTAGGATATTTGCTTTTAGGGTTGCTGGCGATGCGGGCCTCAGCGTCTTCGTCCAGCAATACGTGACTCAATGTAAAGCAGATGCATGGCCGCTCTCGCTACATCACACCCTGTAGCCCATATGTCAGCTGGTGGAGCCCCTAAGCCTCATAAGTGTCCTTCAAAACACCCAGCCTGCTTGTGAGTGTAGTTGTGACTGGAATGTGCAACGCTAAGAATATTTCAAGTATATTCTTTAACGCCTTTTAGATCTGATCAATCACAGAAGTAAACGTTGATGAATAAAAAGGAAAAATATCCTGAATTTGTTGGTGACCTGCTGGTGAGAGCAGGGAGATCATTCGTGTGATTAGATTAGCCATGGTTCGTTGGTCAGTCTGGAACAAAGGTTCTCAAATTTTTTAATCTTGCAAACCCAAACTGAATAAATCCTGTTTTGGGAACTGGCAGGCTCATTATAACACAACGGGTTCTTGTGTTACATTTATACTCGCAGGATCAGAAGGCCTGGTTCTGCAGACTCAGCTTCCTTGAAATGTGTGGCAGACTCAGACTCATAGCAATGGTTTGATCTTTTTGTGATAAATTATGTAGTTATAGTCAGGTTTTTTTAGTAGGCTGTGTAATATTAGCTATAATGTGGGCTGAAATGAACGCATGTCCTGTTAATCCTCTTTAATTTCCATATTCTGGATGTGCCTTTTAGTTTCATGATCACAAAGATACGTCAAGTGCTGACATAAATCGCCTTAAAATGTATTCGTCCAGTTTGCAGGATCATAAAAAATTCCATGCATTTGTTTTGTGATATTGCATTTGTGGATACTGTGGTAACTTTTTGCTTTTTGATAAGGAATGTATGTAAAGATTGAAGTTCCAAGTATTCTTTTAGTGATGCTCTTTGGGCTTTTTTGTAAGGAAAATGGGGGGGAGGTTAAATTGTTAAGTAATCTATGAGAGTAGAGTCTCTATGTTCACTGGTAAAACAAATTAATTAGTTCTGCTGGCTTTATTTGCATTTAGTATGTAACAAGAAGTGGAAAATGTAGGAGTTTCTAAAGTTACTGCATGTGTTCTGTAGGCGATGGTTATTGCTCCTCTATAAAATATGCATATGTCAGCATCCCATGTTGGTATGCAAAGGACTGTTTGGAACACAGTAACCATGTCTGTATGCCGATGTAACATCCAGTTTGTTGGATGGGGTGTTTCTGTAGCAGATGGCCAAACCTGACACAGATGCCTTGTCTAAGATGTTAAAGATCAAGCAGACAGTTGGAGGTACTGATGATTTATCACAACATCCATCCATTTTCTACATTTTTTTATTCTCACAAGCTCAATTCAATTCAGTTTACTTCTATAGCGCCAATTCACAGCACATGTCATTTCAAGGCACTTTACAATTCACCAGATTATACAGTCAGGTTGATTCAAAGTTTTCTATCTAAGGAAAACCAGTTTATTTTATTGACTGGGATGCAATCCCTCACAGGGTGGCTAATGTCCATCTGCAGGACAGGTAGACAGTTCATCATAAAGCTTTTTTTATGGATATAACTCCATGCAGAAAGACCCTAAGCTACAATATAAACACAAGACCCGCTTCTAGCAGCGCAGCTGTGATATTAACTGCCTTTGTCATCAGAGCACTTAACCAATAATATGAACATTGCATGATTTTTCTATCATCCTGCAGCTCTGGTACTGGTACTATTAACCTTTAGTATTTGTTTCTCTGGCTGTTTACATAAGCTTGTAGAGCTGCACCAACTAGTCAGAACTAGTAAATACTTTGCTGATTAATTAATCTATTTATTTTTTATTTTTAGTTAAACTGTAAAAAATTTCACATATATTACAGAGTTTGAACTAACCTGGTATAAGCCAGACTGATTTGTGTAGTTAAATTTGAATTTTTACAATGTATCCATCTGAATATGGTGTGGAATAAAAAATGTGTTTGCAAAAGGGAGGGACATTCAGTAGGATTCTTTGAGCTGATTGGGTAATGTCGAGCTTTAGTCAATTGCAGTAGCAGTTGCAGCGAATCATACTCTTGATTTGTTTTACCACTAGAGGAGTTAACTGATAAACCAAACTCTTACCAAATCCGGTCAAGAGCAACGCACAAACATCTTTTCCATCCACAGAAGTCCAGATTGCATTCTTTTGATCATAAAAAAAGAAGATATGGAGGGTATTCCAGCTAAAACAGACTAAATATCAGTGTCTATCACTGGTGTAGCCATGTTTGTTTTGCTTCAGCCTGGTGCTTCTGGTTAATGTCAGACACGTCACCACATTTTATTGTTTTGAAACCTTTATGTATTCGAGGCTAATACATCTATTGGTTTCTGGAGTTTTTAAATTCACAGATCTCACAACAATTCATCCTGCTTCCATGGTTAACTTTGAAACTTGCTGAGCTAAAACTTCCACTTGAAGATGGTCGACATAGAGCATATTCACAGACAAAGGAAGCTTTTTGTTTCAAATCCAAAATGTATATTTTTTAAAGTTTTGCAACGATTACCGATCTGAGTCAGCCATTGTTTTTAGCAAATGGCAAGTTTTAATCTCTTTATACTAAACTTAACCATTCATAGACTATGAGCTGTTTTCAATAATGGATATTTTTAATTGATCTGATTGCATCATTTTGTAGCGTAAATTTTTCGTTTTGGAAAGTATGCTTTTGCCACTGGGTGTTTCATACCAGCCATTTCTTATCTGCCTGGTTAGTCATATAATTGTCACTAGTCATGAATAACAGTAACTTTTAGATGAGCCCCTTGTCAAATGGCTAAGTGGGCTCAGTCTAATCAGCTTCCTGTCTTCCTAGATAATAAAAAATGCTTTCCTGTCATAACAAGATGCAGAAAAGTGCTGCATTTCTTTATTGTCTATATGTTTCTGCAGAAAGGTCTGTCAAAATCAACAGTGTCTGCAGCTTTGCCTCAGTGCTGCTGCCTGGGTCCTAACCTATACCAGAAAAAATTGATCTTATCTCACTAGCTTAGTTATTTCACTATATATTGGATAATCATGTTATTGGAGTGAATAGCAGGGGGGCTTCTCTAGTATGAACTGTTAAGTCCCCTCAGGTAAGGGATCCCCTGACCAGAACTGAAAAAAAAAAAGATGAAGTGGCATTTAACTTCTATGGTTCTCTGCTCTGTACTAAACTCTCTGAAAACCTGAGACATACAAAAAACTTTAGATTTAAATCAGGACAGAATTATGAAAATATCTGTATTTTATGTGTTATTTTATTTCTGTTTTGCCTTTGATGGCACTAATGCTACGTTCAGA
>NW_015150529.1:933509-936854 GCF_000732505.1 Cyprinodon variegatus | reverse complement strand
CTGCTTCTGTCGCGCCAGCTGCCCCCGGTGTGAACGCAGCATAAGGATTTTCCTTTGAAATTAATGTTGTCATCTAGATACATTTATTTCCTAAAGTTGGTCGTTAGTCCCTGTACTTTATTTTGAAGGCTGGCATTGTTTATTTATGTAAGATTTAATGGAATTTAACCAATACCAAGATTCTTTTTGAAAGTAAAACTCTGAAATGTAAATCCTGATCATATTGGAAAGCAGTTTGGTTGCCAGTAACAGGCAACCAAATCTTAAAACACAAAAAAAAAATAACACGTTGAAGCTCTTTGTGTTCATCTTTTCAGTTATTTTTTCTCCAGCAGGGATTTAATAAGCAGAGCCAGGTCAATTCATTACTCTACTCAAATATTGATTATTAAAAGCCGCCAGTGGTACAGTGGCAGACTGAGGAAATGTCTCCTCTTATGATCATTCAACACTGAAAGCTTGCTAAGTATTTGGAGCTCACTTAATATGTGCCTTTACAGTCGTCTATAAAAGCACATCTCCCTCACAACATAAAGCTCCTTAATATCTTCACCCTTTCTCTCTAAATCAGTTGAAAAGTAAGAAGCCTGAGATGTAAATTTTTATAAAAACACAGTTACTGTATTTACTTAGACTTGAGTAAATCTTGAAAACACACATGTTGGTATATGCTTCTTTAAAAATTGTTAAAGGTATTTTTCCAAAGATGACGGTTAAATCCTCTGTACTGTGTCAGATCTCTATAAATATGGCCGCCGATGCCACAGCAAGGGAGATGTGCTAGTCTTTTATTCATGCGATGCAGGTAGGGGACATTTTTAATGCTGATCTGCTGGACCAGAGTGCTGACCTCAGGAAAGTCTACATTTCTTCTCTGCCAGACCGTTGCTTCTTAGTATATGGATTACTTACTCAGTGTCCCAAAGGCCACAGGTCTCTGAATAGGCTTAAGATGTTTAAATGGGAAAAAATGCCTTCTGATAAAGAATTAAGAACTGTCTAGTTTACTTTAGAAACTAGATCCAAAATAGTTTTAGATTTGCTAGAATCCTTTAGACAATTGTTTCTACCTTTTAAAAGCCACTCTTTGTTGAAGAAAAAGTGAAATTATGAATTTTGATCACCGTCGAGAGGACTGGAAAGTCTGGATGTTGTGGTTCCTGGTTGTACTGTACACCATTTTGTTTTACAGAGCTTTTACAGAGCAGTACCAGTGTTGATTAGAGCTGATTCCATTTTCTTTAACCATTTTCCTGATTATTTTTTGGACCCCTAAGATATGATCATTTCCACCACAAAAGTTGGTTTGATTGCTGTTGCATACCATTTAAATTTGAGTTGAATGTGTTTTTACTAGCAGGATGCTCATGTCCACCTTCTTCCCGACGAGATGTGAAATACGACAACTAAGCAGACTCCACATGACATCAGCGGCCGCTCCCTCAGTTTCCCTGCAGCTCAGGAAGCAGGAAACTTAACAGGAAGTGTGTGGATTGTGGAGATAGTGTGTTTCCTGTCGTCTAAGGGGAAAAGCTTTGTTTCAGGAAGGTGTCTTTTTTTTGTTTGTAGAATTCATTTAGTAATTTCCAGATTGAAAAAGTCTTTAGAAAATTGTACTTAACCAATGTTAGCAGAATAACTTTTATTCCAAGGTTTGTGTGTTTAGTTGTTTCTGATTAGAAGCGTCTTCTCTAAATGAAGCTAACGTTGCTCATGTTTTTGAGGCCTAAATCTTTGTATAATCAATTTTATTTATAAGAAGAGTAGAAAATCTGCTAATTATTTCCCTTTTTTTTAATGGATTTTTTACATAAACAGAATTTTCAATAAATTTAAAGCTGTTTGTTTCAGTGAAAAGATGATTCCAGCCTAAAATGACTCACTTTTTCAGCATATGTGCAGCTAATTCCAGCAACTGAAGACATCAACTCTCCCACACTGACATAAAGCTTCACTAATAACAAGCTGGACTTCAGAAATATGTTAAATATTTACACTATAAAACCATAATTATCATCTGTTGGGTTGCAGCAAGACCTGCTTCACCATGATGTGTGTTAAAATACGGCTGTGTTTTAAAATATTAATTTTCCAATTCTGAATGGCTGCTTATTTTCATTCCTTAAGATCAATTAATGTAACCAAAGATCCATTCAAGATATATTTTCCACTTTCCTTACAGCTACCATTTACTATCGTTACTATAGTAATTTGCTGATATATGTTGATAATATACTAGTATTAATAGGTTGCATGACTACACAGTCATTCATTCCACATAACTGGTAAAACATTATTATTATTTCAGCAACCCAATTAGAGATTGGATTGGATAAAAATAATCTATTCTAAATTTTGAGAAGTGCATCACTTATTAAAATGTGACCCTAGTTTAAAGGAGTTAGAATCTGGTATTTTACTTATACAGTCCTTCTGGAATTGTCTTTAAATTGCTTAATGTTTAACATTCTTAGGAGAGAAAAAATGGAATAGAGTTCATGCGGACCCCTTTTAATACAATTTTTGTTTTTTCTTACGGTGGTATGCATGAGAATATTACTTGTGTGTATGCTCTTTAGCAACGTTAGCCAATTGCAATGACTTGCTTACCGTTATTTTACGGTCTACTACTCGGTAGAAGAATGTGGCCTAGTGGTTAGGGCTTTGTGCTTGGAATCCCGAGGTTCTGAGTTCGAGCCCCACTCCCACAGACCGCCACTCCCCTAGCAAGACCCTTAACCCCACACTGTTCCCTGGGTGCCGCACAGTGGCAGCCCACTGCTCCCTAAGGGGATAGGTTAAATGCAGAGAGTTCATTTCATTGCTCTTTACTTGTGACAGTGTAATGACAAAAAAAAAAAGCTAATACGTCACACAAGCAGCAAAGCTAATGCTACTTTAGGCAAAACGTCCTGCAGCGCCCTTAGAGCAGCTGAAGCAGCACGTTGGGAGCTTCTGAGCATCTGCGCTGCAAACGCTGCAGCTGCTGGAGTTGGAAAATGGGAACTTTTAGTGCTTGACTTTTGGTGCCACATCAACCAATCAGAGAAGCTGATCTGGGAGGTGACAGGGAGAGAGATACATCGCTGATGATGCAGAGCGCTATGATCACTCCTCTGAAACAGTTTATTAACGTCTAAATTAACTTAAAATGCCGAAATCTGCCGGCAAAACATGTTCGCTTTTATAATCCTGCTGCCTACAGTTGGGATTATGTACATGAAAAATGCGTTCCAGCCGCCGCGGCAAACTGCGAGGAGGTGACCGGGCCATAGGCTGCTGTTAAATGGGATTCCTAGTGACAGGGTTCCACCGGTATGTGGGGGTCTGAGCGGCTCCGGCAGC
>NW_015150529.1:904071-931193 GCF_000732505.1 Cyprinodon variegatus | reverse complement strand
AGGGTTTGGCTTCGTGTGGACGGGGCCTTAATGTGCTAACGTTAGCTTGGTGCTTTAGCAAACAGTCAGCATTAATTCATGGGCTATAGAAGTTAGATGTCAGCTTATTGCTTATTGTAGACTAATCACAATCGGTTTGAAGCACAATGCTGCATCCCAGCTGCCCATAGGGACATATCAAACACATCATTCAGAGTTTGGGCAACTTTTCCTGTTTATCTATGTTTTTATAAAGCTTTAAGCCGTTAGCATACTAAAGGGCTGGTTATACTCCCTCAGCAGTGTGTCGCAGTGACCTTTGTGGAGGTATGACACAGATATTTTTGATTTATCCCCAGTTTTAAAGTTATGTTATTCCACGCTACAACGCAAGAGGGACAATCACGAACTAGCTGTGGGTCTAGATACGGCCGAGGCGGTGAGGAAGTGGTGGCAAGTTTGTCTGACAATGCAGGGACACGAGGGTGAAAAACAGCGGAGATCCAGGTGGGAAAAGGGTCCCAGCGTTCTCGCGCACCTTGCTCTTATAGTCGTTTTCCTCAAAAGCGGTCATACAAACAAAAACAAGCCAGTAAGGTACCAAACAGGAAATATGCATAGAGTAGAGCGGATGTGCACTCGACCAATCAGAGGCCTCCTTTCTCTCCTCCCTGTGGGGGGACCTGGTTTCTGAGCATAAACCAGGTATACTCTTTATTATGTATTATTAGTGTATATTTTTCAACCTTTGTTGAATTACATTTTAGCTACCATTGCAGTTAACATGACTGTTATGTCTTTAGTATTAGATTTTCTCTGTATTTCTTAGTTTGCTTTTATTTGTTAGGTATTTGTGCCTAAAATTGTCAGTTTTTATTTGCAGTGCATCCCTTTCACTGATGAACCAATATTTTATCCAAACAATTTGGAGGATTTCCTTGTTGTTAGCGTAGAATCCCTGTTTCTAGTTATTCCGTGTTCACTCACTGGTATTTAACGATATTTTGTCTTTGCATTGCTTTGAGAGTCCATATTGGGTTTCCCATTGACTGTGACTATCAGCCAGATGAAGCTCTATCTAGATGTCACACTTCATGGCAGACCTCTACAGGCGTATATCAGCAATCTCACTAGAGCGGTTTGTTGCCATGCAAGGCAAAAGATCACGACTGTAAGTCTTCCAGGTTTTCTGGAGAGTTAAAGACCATTTCCATTCATATATGAATGAATAAACGTACATGATTCGTTAAAAAGGTTAGACAAGTAAAGGTCATCCTTGTTTTGGTAACCTGTCCTTGTGTAGTAAATCCTTAATATTGATTTAATTTATATGTGTACAGTTTGAGATGGCTCATGCCTTGTAATTTTTCTATTTTAAAACTATTCCACTGTATACCTTTAACCTTCTGCAAGCTAGGAAAATACATTTTACGTGTTTTTATTTTTGAAGTTCTGCTTTTTTGTAGCTTTGCTGAAACTACAAAACCATATTTTTATTTTTTTTAATATGAATTGAATCTTGGTGTTGCAGCTTTGCTGACTGCTTCAACTGTAATTAATGCAGCTGGCTGGCTTTTATTGGCTGCTGCACATTAAATAGAAGGATGGGGTCAAAGTAAACGGCCACCACCCTGTTCCTTGTTTCCTTCTCGGTTGATGCTTTTATTTAGAGTTGCTGCTGATATTTCAAAACCTTTTATCTTTTTTTCCCCCCGGTCCAATTAAATAAAATAACAAAATAGGTTTCTGCCTTCAATAATCTGCTTTTAAAAAATAATCAATGTTTTAGCTTCTCATGCTAGGAAATTGTTTTGGTAAAATTATGCACATTTTATATGGTAAATACTTGATTTATGTTTTCAAACAAATTCCAACTGTTTTAGGAAAACATGATAAATGATAATAATAATGCAGTAATATTGACATAATATTAATAAGGCCGGTATGAAACTGACATGCTTCTGTTTATACTAGCTAATGGTTATGTTGTTTTGACATAAATCAAAAACACATATGAAGTACACAATTCAGTTTAATAACATATCATTTTCAGTTATTTGTTTTCATTTTATAGGGAAAAAAAAAATATGGAGTAAACTCTCCATTGAGTATTTTTTTCATTAGGGCAAAACTTGTCTTAAAATCTGGTTGTTTATGGTGACTATCTGCTCATGTAGCCAGCCTGCAATCATCTATACAGATTTATGACTGTTTCTTCAGAATCTAGAGCAATACGACCAGGTCCTTATTCCTAAATCTTTGTCACTGCAGAATCTGTAGTGTGGATTAATCCTAATAACTGCATAGGCCTCAGGGTATGGATTTTATTCATGCACGTCTTCCCCATCTTTAATTCACAGGTTGTTTAAACCTTAAATTAGACTCCGTCTTGCAGAATCGTCGCTCAGCGTTGGAGGCAGTTAATTTTCCGTAATGGGCCTTCAAAGTGTGATCAATATATGTCAAAGTGCTCCCTAAAGGAGCTTCCCTAAGCAGTCTGGAATAACACATCAGCGCAGTCCGCGTGTTTCGGTGGGAGGATGTTTGCATCCCAGAAGCCAACTGGGTAATATGTCATCGTTTGCAGGACTTACTACCGGCTGTGGAATTCCTGGAATGCAAATGGTTTTAGGAGGAATAAGCTGACATGGAAAACAGTATTGTGAAGATTCAGATTGGACATTGAAGGATGCTGTCTGACGGGAAGGAAAACAAGAATTTAGAAACACTTATTCTGTAGGGCTAAAGCGGTTTTGCAGCAAAGCACCTGTGGTTTATAATCCAAGCTCCACATTCCTGCTGTGTGATTTGGCCTCCCTTATCTATCTTTTCCCTCTGTCCTCAGCTTCTAAAACAAGCGCTGTATTGTGTGTGTTCAGCAGAGCAGCCCGCCCTCAGAGCTGTGTATAGATGTGTTTGTCCCAGCCAGCCTGTCAGACCATGTTAATCCCCTCAGAGGCCCAACTCACCTCCTCCCCACGTCGTCCCCCTTTTGTTGTCCTCCCTCAGCAGCCTTCATTGGTTTCGCGTGGCTCGTTCGGCCACCTCATATGCTCGCCCACCTGTCACTCACATCCCGCTCGCCTCCATCTCTCCTCTGACCTCACAGGATCAGACGGCAATCAGGCACGGGCCAATTACAATGTCGTTTGGCACTGCTTGTCACCAGCTCACAAGGTTCTTTGCAGTAGATCGATGTCTAAGTCACGGTCCGAAAGGAGGGAAAACAACAACAAGCGGTCTGTGCCATCTCTGGTGCTAATAAGGACTTAAGCCCAGGTTTTGCCACAGACTGACAGATTGCATTTGGTCAGAATGTTGGAAGTCACAGAGCTGCAAAGACCACCTTATTCATTAAAGCTAGAGACTGACTAATAAAGGTTTTCTTAAAGGCCCATTCCAATTTAGCTAATCTGTGGTTTGTGCTGCCATTTTTTCCCATGCGGATTCTTGAAGCCAGTATCATTTACATGATAGAAAAAAGACACAGCAATAACAAATGTTACACAAGTCTTAATTTGTGGTAAAAAAAAATCAAATGTATTAATAAACAATAACAATGGATAATAATTGTAGAGATTGGCAATAGAAGCTCTTAACATGATCTCAAGGCATTACTGATAATGCACTACTGACACATGTAGGTGCAACAAGAAATGGTTAATATCGGTTAATATAACAGGGTATGGGTCTATCTCTAAGAAAAGTCATGTTTTTAAAATGTTGACAGCTTTTTGCTTTTCAAACATTGTACAAAGTTACAAGCTGCAGACCGTAATGTTTGCCAGTCCTGAAATCTTCTTTTATTTTAATAAAGGCCATTGCCATGCAATACCATAATTCCAACCAGAAGTTGCTTTTCACAGAAAGGATTCATCCATAAATTTACCTTTCACAGCCTGTCGATAATTAAAATTTAAGGCTGCAGTTCTGTGGGATTGGTTGGACTTAACTACCATGTTGACCCTCCAAACACACAAACGCTCTCTGAGCCAAAAGCTCTGGGAAATTCCTCAACTTTTAACACTGAGACCATAAAAAATCAGCTTCTGTCTCCAAGGCATGTTCATGGTTTCTCCACTCTTGTAGTTGATGTGGTAGTTCTTTAATACACCTAATCAACTGCAACGTTGTTCTGTTTCTTTCTCACTCATAAAGCCTTGACTTGTTTTCTGTCCTTCAGCACAAATACAAGCTGCATTTATTAGAAAGTTGATTAAGGAATATATTAGAGTTTATTGAAAGCTCAGAATAAACAGGTTTTAATTTTAACGGACATGTCAGACTTTTAGAGCTGTACTTTAAAGGAAATTTTATTTTAATGCATCAAAAGAAAATACCTAAAGAGATAACAGGAAGGCTAAATACAGCAAATTTGGTCTACATCATTCCCCTGAGGTTTTCACCTATTTCATGGAAATTTGCAGCCTTTTAACAATCTCATTCTCCAGTACACATGTACACATCTGCCTGGTTGTTAGGCATACTAACTGCAGCATTTTCTACTATAAGATGCTAAAGATGTCTTAAATGTCAACAGTGGTATTTTCCTTTTAATTAATTAACTGAAAATCTCTTACACAGTTGGGATTGTTAAAGGGAAGTTGAATTTAACTAAAATACATATTGGCAGATAAAATCTTAAAAAAAAAACTTTTCAGACTTTGGATATAAACAAATAATCGACTTTTCCACAAATGAATATTTCCTCCATCTGTTTAATTGATTACATTTACTTAAAAGGAAATTTTCATTGTTGTGTTACTTTCACATAAACAGTTTATTCTTAAGTTCTGGCTATCTGGTATTTGCAAGAGAATTAATCTTAGAGCAGAGGCATGCTAAAGGAGAAACATGAATCAATTCAGAGCCCAGTCCTTATAATTTCTTCTGTTAATAGCAACACGGATGTAGAAACACTCAAACTCCGTAAGTTTTCACCAAAATCGTGCCAATTAAGCCGTACTGCATGGTGGGGCAGTGTAACTTCTCTGCGGTGGTCAGAAGGTGAGGATGTGGTGATAGAAAAGCGGAGGCCAGTACACAGAATATGATAGAAAAATACATGCTAGCAATAAGTATGCTTAATGGAAAAGGCTTTTGAGTCAATACACTTCATAGAGCCACGTTTTAACATCAACTGCTCCTCTGAGAGAAATCAGAAGTCATGTTAGAAAGTGCTGCTAACAGCACAAAGTGTCTCCCAGCACTGATTACACTAAAAACAGTTTGTGTCCACTTCATTAAAACAACTTGGCATATAGTCTGACAGTGTGTTGAAGCGACATACCCTGCCTTTTAATTAGTGTTACATCTCTGTATGGGAAGTTATTGCTGTTTCATACATAATTCATCTTTTTTAATGTATTACCCAAATAGATTCCTGTTTTGTTATACCTTCTAAATGAATTTAATTTTGAGTTTATATTTTTAGTTGGTTCAATATGCAGCAGGCACGATAAATTAAGTAGGCAAGAGAAAAATCAGGTTTTTAAAAAAATGGACCATTAATTGATATGGGCCATTTCTCAATATGTGTACTTGTGCGTGCTTGTGTACTCGTGAAAGGTCACCAGTTTTAGCCCTAGTACTGTTCCAATTCACAAGAATAGGAGGACTGAGAACGGACAAAGTGCCCAGATTTTGTTCTTGCCCCTCCCTCTCTTCCAGGGGAGTGCTCACAGAGCTCAGAGTATTAAGTTAAAAGTTCTCTTTTCTATTCCATTTTTCTATAAAAGCACATTTTTAGTTCATTTGAGGCGAGAACATTATACTTTTAAGCTTCATTATATTGTCAATTTACGGAATTAATGTGTAATTTTAAAAAACAGTTTCTGATGTTGAGGACCGCCGCAACCAGCGGACCTCCGAGGCTAACGGCAGCCAGAGCTAACGTTAGCCGGTCTGCAGCAGCCCTCTCTCAGCATAGCCATGTGTGAAGAACCGCTGGCTCTGATGGCGATTTTTTTTTTTTTTTATTTGGCAAAATGTTCATTTGATTTGTTTATTTGACTGTGTTAATTATTATTCCCCCACTAAATGAAAAAAGTAACTTATTATTATCTAAAGACAATTAATAACAGGAGGTGAAATGCAGCTCCAGACAAGCCGAGCGTGTGGTGATGTCACTGTTCCAATAGACCCATATNGAATATGATAGAAAAATACATGCTAGCAATAAGTATGCTTAATGGAAAAGGCTTTTGAGTCAATACACTTCATAGAGCCACGTTTTAACATCAACTGCTCCTCTGAGAGAAATCAGAAGTCATGTTAGAAAGTGCTGCTAACAGCACAAAGTGTCTCCCAGCACTGATTACACTAAAAACAGTTTGTGTCCACTTCATTAAAACAACTTGGCATATAGTCTGACAGTGTGTTGAAGCGACATACCCTGCCTTTTAATTAGTGTTACATCTCTGTATGGGAAGTTATTGCTATTTCATACATAATTCATCTTTTTTTAATGTATTACCCAAATAGATTCCTGTTTTGTTATACCTTCTAAATGAATTTAATTTTGAGTTTATATTTTTAGTTGGTTCAATATGCAGCAGGCACGATAAATTAAGTAGGCAAGAGAAAAATCAGGTTTTTAAAAAAATGGACCATTAATTGATATGGGCCATTTCTCAATATGTGTACTTGTGCGTGCTTGTGTACTCGTGAAAGGTCACCAGTTTTAGCCCTAGTACTGTTCCAATTCACAAGAATAGGAGGACTGAGAACGGACAAAGTGCCCAGATTTTGTTCTTGCCCCTCCCTCTCTTCCAGGGGAGTGCTCACAGAGCTCAGAGTATTAAGTTAAAAGTTCTCTTTTCTATTCCATTTTTCTATAAAAGCACATTTTTAGTTCATTTGAGGCGAGAACATTATACTTTTAAGCTTCATTATATTGTCAATTTACGGAATTAATGTGTAATTTTAAAAAACAGTTTCTGATGTTGAGGACCGCCGCAACCAGCGGACCTCCGAGGCTAACGGCAGCCAGAGCTAACGTTAGCCGGTCTGCAGCAGCCCTCTCTCAGCATAGCCATGTGTGAAGAACCGCTGGCTCTGATGGCGATTTTTTTTTTTTTTTATTTGGCAAAATGTTCATTTGTTTTGTTTATTTGACTGTGTTAATTATTATTCCCCCACTAAATGAAAAAAGTCATTTATTATTATCTAAAGACAATTAATAACAGGAGGTGAAATGCAGCTCCAGACAAGCCGAGCGTGTGGTGATGTCACTGTTCCAATAGACCCATATTTATGCTGCTTGCCCCCCAGTCCAGACTTTCATGTGTTCTTCTCAAGAACATACTTGGCGAAGACACAAGTCCGCACTCGCTTTCTAGTGAATTGAGAAACGGCCCTAGTTGAAGGATAATTCAATGAACTTCAGATTAATTTATTAATCCATAACTTAAATCCAGATAATTTCTTATTGGATTTTTTAAAACAACTTTTGGAATCTGGATCTGCCTTTCTGGGATGACAAAAAGACTATTTTTGGCTTTAAGCTTTTTTACGACCAAACTGTAAACTAGTCCTCCGTTGAACTGCAGTGGTTACGTCAGCCACCAGCAAAGCATCAGCTGTAGTATTGCAATAGATGCTTTCTTACATAATGCAGCCCGGTTGTAAATACATTCACAGCATTACTTAGAGTTCACCTGTGCAGTTGGATTAATGCCGGAAGGAAGCATTATTTTAAAAATATGGGTTGTCTGACCTTTGGTTCCTGTGACTCCTTACCAGTTGATACCATAGATGTCGTGCTGGCAAACAGCTGCCATTTGCTCTAGAATGGCCCGCTTCATATTTTATTCATTACAAAGTGCAGTTGTAGAGTATCACTTGTTTTTATTTTACTTTTTGTCAAACAATTTTGTTCAAGTTCTGCAGACTGAGTGCAAGAGGCCCATTTGTTTGTCCCAGCTCTACTCCCGCTGTCGGCTGTTTCTCTTTACACCCCTCCCACCCCTAGTGGCTGCTGCACCCTTCCCTAGCCCCTTGTCACCCCAGCCCCACCCTCCTGGCAGGACTTGGTGGAGAATTTCACCAGAAAGACAATAATACTTTGTGGGTGTCCTCAGGACTTCCCTTTGCTCTGCTCCACCCGCTCGTATTTGTTGATTTTAGCTGTCCAGCCTGCTCAATAAGAACGGCTGTGGCGAGCACACATTTACACACACAAACACACAGTGCTGTAGCTCAACTGCGATGTGTGACTGGTTGCTCACATTGCTGACGTAATCCTAGACTGTCTGTGGGTGGAAGTTTTAGTATTTGTGTCTTCATGAGAGTGTGGGTGGAGATGTCTCCCTCACGGAAGAGAGAGCAGATGAATTTCTCTTTAACCTTCCTTTTTTCCTACATGTTATCATGTGGTCTGTGCATGTGTGTTAAAAGGGAGAGACTGCAGTGTGAGCTGCTGTAACTAATCAGTTGTTTGTCTTGGGAGGCAGCGTCTGATGCAAATCCTCTAGCCGGTGTTGCATTCGCGGCTAGCATTGGACATCTTTAGTGCTGGTCGTTGTTAAAACATTTCTGTGGTAGACAGCTATCTGGTGCCAGTGCAGTGTGGCTTGCAGAAGTGAAAACGAAGCTCAAACGGGCGCTTGTCCCTCCCGAGCTGCGTTTTTGTTAAAGGCATGACGTCATATGCTAATCCGGATGCTTGTGGCACCAGTCACACCAGTTTCAGGATATCTGCAGCTTCCATCATTTTTTTAATAGCTATTCTTAATGCCAGCACTTCTGCAGGAGCCATTTTCAGAGATAAACCCACACGTGTTGGTTAAATGTATTATAGGGCCGGTAATTGGGTTTATTTACCGTCTAATTATATGTTTACTGTATTTTTTTTAATAATCAGATAAACATGCATAATCGTTTTTTGTGTTTTTTACAGAATTTGTAACGGGTGGAGCAAAAAACATCACCACTTAAGGAGTTCTGGATAAAACATATCTACAAACACATGTTTTTTTTTTTCCTTTTAAAAAATAAACTATATATTTGTGCAGTTTTGGGCTAAACTACTCTTTTAAATGGGTTGTTCTTTTAGCTAATGGCATGTTTTACAGTCTATGCTTCTTATAACAATTATTTAATTACTAAATTGGTCAACAATTACATCAGTATCCGGTTATTCACAATTATTTTCATTGTTTCAGCCCTAATGTATTAGTTATTTCCTCTGTCTTGTTATCTCTCTATAGTATTTCTGCCTTTCATTTAGTCTGCTACATATTTGCCCTCTGAGGGAGAATATTTTAAGTCTGTATTGATTGTTTACACCAGAACGGTTTCCGTTTGCTTCTATTTTAACCGTATAACTAATGGGAAATAACAGTACCAGTGTTTTTCTGGGATTTATAACAGGTTTGAAGAAAACTCTTTCAGACAGCAGACTGACAGAATAGCCAAGTGCAACCCTTCTATTCTCCAAACTGGGAAATCTCCAGTCACACATCTTTATGACCATCTTGTTAATGGGTATGAGGGAAAATGTAAGCGCCTTTGAGGCCTTACCATTTGAAACCTTGATGCTAATAAATGCAATGTGTTTTGTTCATAACCTTTGTATATTTGTTTGAAATTAGTTGAAATCTAAACATTAAGACAAAAAGCTTTTTCCTCATTTTTTCCCCACTTCCTATATTTGGTAAATATTAGCTAATAATAAAAGTCTATTGGTTTTGTGCTGCAATTTCATAATATTATTGTTGAACTTGATATTGATGCTTAAAAACTCCTCGAAGAAGACGACTTTGGCATCAAATTATAGTTTCAAGGATACATTTTTCAGTCATGACCAGAAGTTTTTCTATCAACATCCTTCTGGTTATTTTTTGCATGTGTAACAACTTGAAAATGTTAATAGATGCACCATATTCAAGCCTCCCTCCTGTGTTTGTTCACCTGAGTTGAAACATGAGACCCAGCTGAGGCGGTTGCCATGGCAGCGTGCAGTAGCTTGTTGGTGTCTGATTCCTGTAGCAGAGAGCTGCTGTTCAGGCAACTTCATTCCTTTGCAGCGTTAAAGCAAACAAGCACACCTTAGTTACGTCATTTTACTCACGTGGTGGATGAATATTTTCCGACTTGTAGAGAAATGGTCAGTACTTTTTTTTTTTTAAACTAACCTTTTTGATAAATATTTTAATCTAAATGCTGTTTTATAACTTTTAACTGATGTTTATGCCTGTCAAAAAAATGATGGCTTAATTGAGTTGATTCTTATATAAACAATATTGTTTGATTAAGGAGTATATTTAAATATAATTATTTTATAATGTGCTTAACTTCACATAGAAAAGGCAACTATTAAATAAAGAAACAAGAAATTTTTAATATTAATGGAGCTTCTGGAGGATTCAGCGGTACCTTTGCCACATTCAGGGTCTTAAATACAATCAATAGAACCTTACATTAGTTATAAAATGGTAAAGAACTTGTAATAAGAGATAAATACTGGACTAATTTGGAAGTGCAACGGTTGAAACAGCCGTTTACTCTGTGAAGAACTTAACATGTAAAAACTATAAAAAACTATTAAACTCTATATGAGCACCAGGCGTGGCAGCTGCTATTTAGGTAAAGGTTATCTATACAGCTGGACTTTCTTCATAATTTATTCTATATGGTACGCCAGCATTCATAACATGTAGGCGAATCACTGTCCCACAGACATCCGCGGTTATATTATTTATATTTATATTTTTTTTAAAAACAAAACGTCGCATGTATGACTAGGGCTGGGCGATAATTCAATAACGATATATATCGATCGATAGACGTGTGGCGCAATAGAAAAAAAGAGGGTCGATAAAAGTTCGATAAAAAAGAAACGCAGTTTTCCTTCCTTCTCATTGTAGCCTAGCATGTAGGTTTATGCTAGTCACNCTTTGCCACATTCAGGGTCTTAAATACAATCAATAGAACCTTACATTAGTTATAAAATGGTAAAGAACTTGTAATAAGGGATAAATACTGGACTAATTTATCTTTTAAAAGCATAACTCTGGAGCACATTTGCCTTTTTTCTGCCGGCTCCACAGACTTTGTTAAAACTGTTCTACTTGGAACCTGTTGTGTTTTCATGGACTCACTGATGACTGGAGATGTGGCATGAAGCCCCGCCTCCTGCTGAGATCACAGGAGGCTGAAAAAGCCAGCAGCAGCCTGCTAGAGCCATCAGTGGCTACGCTTGCAAAATAGCTAAGTGTGAGGAACTGGTGGGAAAGGGGTGGGATGTGGCATTTGTTGTGGCGCAAACTATTTTCAGCCATATGATCTGGTGACAGTTTATATTCCTCCATGTTTTGTGTTTAGATGCCAAAGCAACATCTTCTCAAATGTATCATTTAAATAGCTACATGCTATGTAGATGTTACATGCTGGGTTGTTTTGTATAAACCGACTTTCCTCAATAACATATTCTTGTTGTACATTTGACCGGGAACTTGAACAGACGTCTTTGTAATAAGAAAGCTATAGGAGTTCTTGATGCTGGTATGATATTTTAAGTTATTGAACTTTAAAGTCGTAGGTAAGTCATATTTAAATGTCAAATCATTCTGGCTTAAGCATGTATATAAATGTACTCTTTATCAGACCATATTGTCCCAAAAGTTAGAACATTTCTTTAAAAACAAAAAAAAAATCTGTAGTTTTCCCCCGGCCACTTAGTTATACGTCAGCCTGTACACCTTTTTCGGTCATAGCTTCTTGATTCATATGTCGCAGCTAATTTTACACAACAGTTAAAAAAGGAATCATTTCCTTTCCCATTGAGTTCCGTCCCAGTGTTCACGGGGATGGACGTCTGTGTCTTCAGCAGGCGTAGAGCTAACAGAACTGGCAGCGTTGCGAGGCAAGAGCTCAAACATGTACGGCTGTAAGCCTTCTACACCAAACCAAGCTTCTGCCGCCCTGGCGTCCTCTTCCACAACATCTTCGTCCCCGCTTTCCTCCTCTAAATAAAAAATGGATGACGAAGGAGACTCATCCACCTCTGACACTAAACTCTTCTCCTCTTGCATGTTTCCGCTGTCCATAGCGTTCCTTGACAGTGTCCTTTCTAAGTCATCTATTTAGTGCTACTTGGTCCCAATGGAATTTGCTAACTGGTTAGCAAGATGCTTCCAAGAAACCGGCCCCAACCAAACTTGCTTGTGAACCTTCCACCACAACAATCCCGCCCCCTTAATAATCGACTAATCACATTCACTTTATTCACTCTTGTAAAGTCGGGCACCACTCTGGAGAATTCGGAAATGCAACGGTTGGAACAGCCGCTTCCCTACGACTTTAAATTTACTCTGTCAAGACCTTAATATGTAAAAACTATTAAACTCTAAATGAGCACTGGGCGTGGGGGGCTGCAATTTGGGTAAGGTTCATTTATAGTGCTGGACTTTGTTTGAATTAAAATTTTCCAGTCCTAATTTAGATTCCTTGTTTTGATTTTTTTTATTTCTCGATTCTGATTCCTTTAAAGGGTAACGCCGTTGTTTTTTTTGTTTGTTTTTTTACATTGGGCCCTTGATTTTGCGTTATTACATCATGTTCTACTCACCCATATTAGTTTTGTGTCATTTGGAGCTGTTCCGAAGATATTTGGTTTTGTAATATCCAAGTAACTATGGGCAACGACTTGAAGGCACAAACTAAACTGTTCATAATTTATTCTTTATGATACGCCAGCATTCATAAAATGTAGGCAAATCACTGTCCCCCAGACATCCACGGTTATATTTTTTATATTTATATATTTTTTTTAAACAAAGCGGCGTGTGTATGACATCATCCGCGCATGCGCACTGGAGTCGTAACAGGAAGCCCGGGCCACAGGCGGCTACGCTCTAGCCCTTCTATTCATTCGGCTAGCTAATCTGAATTGTTGAATTCCATTTTTGTTTAGTTTAATCATCCATAGTTAAGGTAACTTTGAGAACCTGGACCATAAATGCAGCTTGTTTCTGAGGTTCACCCATTGCCTGATGTAAGCTAGCCTTCTCTCCACTTTGGCCTGCGTGCTGAGCAGTTAAATGAATCTCTGGAATTTGCTCCCAGTATGATGTTAAAAATTCTCTGGGAGATTAGTGAACCGCAACCCCTCAAAGGAAGAAAAAATGTTGTAAAACCAAAGTTACAGTCCATTTAGATGTTATTCACATCCAGATGAAAGTGATCTTATCAGATCACCAATGAGTTTTAGCAAGGTCTTACAGGAATGTATTTTTTGTGTGGATATTTTTGTCATGACTGATTCATCCAGGATTATGTTCTTAAATGTCGGCTGTGATCATCAGTTGTAGAAGAACCCAGATAATACTGCTCCAGCTATAATAATACTAGAGATGCTGTTTGCCTGCAGGTGGTTACAGCCGAGGCTTTCCAGTGTATAATAATAAAACAAACCCCTTCTCTCTGAGGAGGCTCTGCTTTGGTCTGTTTGACATTCTGATAGTTTCTCCCTACTTCTGCTGTCCTCCATTTTGTCCAAAAGTCACTTCAAGGCTGAACCTGACAGTGCCATTGGTGGATCTGCATAATTCAGCACTACTTCTAAAGCGTCTGTGTACAAACTACGTTCTTGATGCCGCTTCTCTATTCCTTGCATGCACGGACCTTCAAAAATGCCTGCTAAGGTCACATACTTGCAAGCTCCTGATGGGTGTGTGTGTGTTTGTGTGAGTGTGAACTTACAGTGGCCTGATCACAAGGTGCCATGTTTAACTAGCTCCCCTGTAAACCACAGCAGACCGTTATTGATCTTTATTGTTCATCCACACACTTAACATGCTCTGGAGCCTGTGACCTTTCTGGCATTTTCTAAACACACTTTTCTTCCCAATCTTTCTTTTCTTTAACATTCGCAAAGAAAGAGAAGAAAAACTGAGTAAATGGAGCAGAAGTGAATGCTTCCTCTCATTATCCAGCCTGTTTTTGACTCTTGTTTAATGTTTCCCAAACATTTAAACTAATGGGATGTTTTTTTTTTTTCCTAAACAAGTGTGTGTGCTGAAACCATTGAAGTTAATCTGCAGATACTTGGCATTTAGTTTGTCAGGGCTCGATTCATTTAACGATATGCTGATGGTAAATCTCCTTCTGCACATTCGAGCTGAACCATGCGGGTTTCATTTAAAAACATTTACAATTATCAGTTGCATATTCACAAAGATTTGACTTATTTTAGTTAAAAGATTTTAAATGTTTATTATTCTTTGGAGGTGATGACTCCTGTTTAGGCATGGGCCTGTGTGAAATACCGACTGTGTAATAGCCTAAGCAGAAATATCATGGTATTGGATGCTGTCTTGCAGCAAGAAGGTTCTGGGTTTGATTCTTGGCCTGTGGTCTTTCAGCATGAAGTTTGCATGTTCTCCTTGTGCATGCCTTGGTTCGCTCCAGGTACTCCGGCTTCCTTCCACAGTGCAAAAAAAACAAAACAAACATGACTGTTGGGTTAATTGGCTCCTCTAAATTCTCCTTAGGCGTTTGTCTGCATGGTTGTGTGTCTCTGTGTTACCCTGCGACAGACTGGCAATCTGTCCAGGGTGTACCCCGCTTCTCACCCATAGACTGCTGGAGATAGGCACCGACCCCACTGTGACCCCGATGACGATTATGCGGTAGAAAATTGATATAATTGTAGCACTAAATCCGGGGTCTGCAAACTTTATAATCCAAAGAGCCATTTTTGACTTCAGACCAGCTAATAACTCATTTAGTCGCAAAACATTGCATGACTCTTTTTACAAAAATAAAAATGTACTTGTATTTATTCATTTTTAAACATACATCATGACGTTTCAAATTTTAGGTTTGAAACAGAAGAGAAAATCGTGCGATATTTCATAGTTCAATGGGTAGCTTAAATTTTTGGAAAATTATGTTTAAAAACCAACTTTTTCCTCTTTAAAAATATATATGTATCTATATTTATGTATATATGCCTGCATTTCTGATATAATTATTGTGAATTGGGAAAAAAAACTTCGACTTTAGCTTTCCTAATAAAACTCAACTAAGAGCTGCAAACATTATCTTTTTTTTTTTTTTTAAAGGTAACTACTATTTTAAACATATCTACAACACTTTGTTGCTTATATATTTGAAAAATGGAAAAAAACAACAACATTTTTCTCAATTTAAAAAGATAAAATAATATATACATTTATGTTTTTGGAAATTCTAATTTACAGTGGGGAAAATGCAAAAACATGCTTTTATTAGCATATCTTTTAGAAAATGTTCTTGCTCTTTATTATTTTTAGTAGTGTTGCACCGATACCGATACCAGTATCGGGCAGGGCCCTGATATTGCACTAAAATGGTGGTATCGGTATCGGCGAGTACCAACAAATAGGGCACTAGCACCATTTTTAGAGCCTAAAGTTTATTTAACTATTGTCACCCATTCCAGGTAGGCAATAAAAAGTTCTACTGGATCCACTTTGTATTAGTATTTTTCCTGCTTCACAAAGGTAGGCAGCAGCTTGATGAAGCCATGATGGCAATTACTTTACATCCAAGTAGTATGCAGTACTTCATAGACTCACACACACACATCAATTTCACACAAATGGTATCGGATTGGTATCGGTATCGGCCAATACTGCACAGCCAGGTATTGGTATCGGGGCCAAAAAATGGTATCAGCGCAAGAGCCAGTTGTGGCTCCGGAGCCATAGTTTGCACACCGCTGCTCTAAATGTATGCAGTGTCATTTCCAGTTTTCAGCCCCATGGTTGCTAATTTCCTCACTCTTTTCCTGGCTCTGTTTTCATTCCACGGGCTCTACTGTTATACTTCCACCTTGATCCCTAGGAGTTAGTTATGGAGGTGTTGAAGCAGCGAGCAGGTTTGATTTACAGCCTGGCATGAATTATACGCCACCTTTGCACAATACTCCTCTCTCTCTGAGTGACAGGGTGGGCTTTGTGTCCGCTGGTGTGCACTGCTCGATACTGAGGCTGAAACTCACCTGAAACAAAAAGGCTTTTCTTTGCCTCTATAGAGGAAATGTGTGCATGTGGTCCCTCCATTGTTTTGGGATAGTGAGCCTCCGCTGCCAGGCTTTGTTTTTCCTGGGTGATTCAGGTTGATTTTTTTTCTTGTTTTAAATCTGGGCCGGAAACTCTCCAAAGTCCCGGTTATTCCAGTTTAGTGCTGTCGTGTTACTGGAAGTTTGACTTTGTTTCTTTGATTGTATGCAAGGCTTAACAGGACAAGGACTGAGCATGGATTAGGTTTTTTATTCTTGCTGTGCATTTTCTTGCGCACGCTTTTAGAAGTCAGTTATACACTAATCTTATTTTTGTGTTTGGCTCCAACTTCTCATCAACAGCCAGTCTCCCTGTCCCTGAAAGTGCTCTAACTGGTATCAATACCAGAGTCTTGATATATTTGGATCCTAATAGTTAAAGCTAAAACATTTTTTTTTCTCTTTTGCCAATTCCCTTTTTTTTTTTTTTTTTTGCACCCAAAGCCGTAGTACCAGAACTGCCCGGGTGGTTAGATCTGCTTGGGTGCTGCGCATGCCAGTGACGTTACGCTACATGGTTGGCTGAACGTTGCCACATAATGTAAAACATTGTGGTTGCCCAGACAACGATAATAACATCATGCAGCATCCGTGTGCTGAGGTGGGAGCATCTGTAGCGTTAGTGTGTCTAACAACCGATGAAGTTTTACCTGATTGATAATAGAACTGAAAAAATATCTGTTTATTGTGAACAAAGTAGCTGTTAGACCATGATATAAAGGGGGAGAGCTGGGTAGCGCTGTGGTTAGCTGTGCTAAGTAGCTAAACGGCTGGCCTATTTTAGCTCGGTCACTTAGCCATATTAAAGGAAAATTCCGGTTTTTAACACTTTTAGCCCATTTTCTGTAGTGTCCAGGATGAAATCGAATGATCGACACCAAAATTTTGACGATTGGTCCTGTCTCTGCTTTTTGGCTCATGCAGAATCCCCCCCTGGCTGCTTCAGAATGGCTTGCATAGAGCATGTCCGATAATGTCCTTAAAACAACCTTAAACGTTCTTTTTTTAAAATATGCTACTCACCGGGTCGTCAGCGCTGTTCAATGACGTTCCAAAAAAAGTTTCGTGAAGAAAAAACGTTCCTGTAGTGTTTAATTTAGCATTTTGTAAATCCCATTGAGTTCTGTTGGAATAGTCAATATCCCTCCGCCACCGGAAACGGAAAGGGGGCCTGTTTACGCTTAGTTGTAGTCTTTTCGCAAGGCCCAAGTGTTTCTGCTTCACTCTGTGTACTCCGACGTCGAGGTGCTAACGTCTCTGTTAAACACTTTAAAAAACTCTGAAAATGGAATACGAAAGGTGGATTCTTGAGGAGGACATATTGGACTTTGAGTTTGACGGTAGAGGATACCATCGCCAACTAGTGGTCTGGAGTGTGCAACGCTTCAGATTCGAACGGGAAGCGGAAGTTTATAAGCGGTTGTGATGTATCGGAAAAAATAGTTCTGGGATTTACAAAATGCTAAATAAAACAAGACAGAAATTTTTTCTTCACGAAACTTTTTTTGGAACGTCATTGAACAGCGCTGACGACCCGGTGAGTAGCATATTTTAAAAAAAGAACGTTTAAGGTTGTTTTAAGGACATTATCGGACATGCACTATGGAAGCCATTCTGAAGCAGCCAGGGGGGGATTCTGCATGAGCCAAATAGCAGAGACAGGACCAATCGTCAAAATTTTGGTGTCGATCATTCGATTTCATCCTGGACACTACAGAAAATGGGCTAAAAGTGTTAAAAACCAGAATTTTCTTTTAAGCTACACTTCTTTTAAAGTCATGTCAACTGTTTGTTTTCTACAAGTAGATTAGATGTTATATTTAACTAAAATTTCTACGAAAGTAGAGTATTTTCCTTCAAGACTGACAATGATTGTTTTGTACTTTCGGCTAGCTTAGATCGCCAGTGAAATGTAAAGTAACAGCAAATATAGGTAATAATTTGTTGAAACTCCAAAAGAGATTTGATCCTTCAGAAAATGGGTGCAATACAATTTGTCAGAGTTGAGTTGCCATATGTTGACATCATAAGAAGGGGCAGGGCCCCGAGCAGATCTGGTGTCTACATCGGACGTGCGATGTAACTCCAGGAGACTGGCTAGCAAACATATACGGACTGAAACAGCGATAGCAACGAAAATGCTTATTAATCTTCGTCAAATGAGCCCTTTTTAATGGATGACGAAAAGCTGCTGCAGCTGCTGCCCCATATGTTCGAACCTGACACCTTATGAGAACAATGCAAATATCAGCAAAAATGTGTAAATCAATACTAAAACACAATCTCTTTAGCCCCTATCAGACAACTAGTTTCTGATGGAAGGATTTGGTTGCTAAGGCGGTTGCTATGCCGTGTTTTCGCATTTGGCTGAATTATATAAAATTCTTATGCTGTTTGTTAAAAATAACCGGCTGGGAAAAAATTAACACCCCACTTCTTTTATTAATTAACTTTTTATTACATCTTTAAAAATAAGCGTTCTCACAGAATGATGCTGCCACCATGTTGTTTCCCCACATGCCCTGAAGCAACCTTGAGCTTTTCTGCTGCTTCTCTTGTCCTGCTTGCCTGTTTAAATGAACAGCTTTGTCTTAGAAGGGCTGCAGTTTTATTTTACACCTTTACACAGTGGATTAGAGCTCTGTGAAATATTTATAGGCTGAAATATAATATGATAACTGCTTAAGACTTCTTCACAAGATCCCCTGATTTGTCTGCTGTATTCCTTGGTTTTCTTTGAAGAGCCATCTCTCATAGTGAACTTTTTCGAAATTTTCTTTGATATACTGCCGACTTTATGAGTTTGAGCTCTGGGTTTGCAAAGCATTGAGTAACATCGAATTCATGCAACAAAAGCAAAATTTGTACCTTAACTATAGGGGATTCCAGTGTTTTCCCTTGTCTCCTCTCATGATGACGACTTTGTTTAGAGGCTTAAATTTCTGCTCAGTAAGCCTCGACTCGGAAACCCAGACAGGAAAGCTGGCTGGCTGGAATATGGGTTTATGCAGAGGTTAATCTTTCCAGATTCACCCTTGTTCTGTGTTGTCGTGCAACTCCTCAATCCTTTCCTGCCTTTTTACGGTAAAATCCCACAAACTATTACATTTCAATTCTGCGTTGTTTCATCGTTTTAATTTTTAAGCTCTTAACTTCTAAGGCTTTACAGGTATTAAATGGAGGAGTATACAGGCACTGTAGTTTGTAATGTTTCATTTGAATCCAGAGGTTTTTTTAAATCCTACACCTATTTAAGGGAAGGGGAAGATACCACTCCTTTTTTAAGGTTTCTTTGTCTGCTTTGTGCCCTCTACTCCTCTGCTTTCCATCTCTTTGTCTGTCGGCGTGTCTGATGTCTTTAAAACGCTTCTGCCGGGATGACCTTCCCCTCCCCATATCGGAGATAAAACCTCAGCCGGGCTGACCTTAGACATGGGCTTAGGGTGGAATCCCCCCATGGTACTGCAGGTGGGCCTGCAACAATATTGACTCAGGAACTTAGTTCATTTTATTCGGCTTATGTTCTCGTGTGTGTGTGTGTGTGTGTGTGTGTGTGTGGGTGAGGAAGAAGGGAGTGACGCAGAGCAGCTGGAATCTATTCTCAATTTAAAGCAGCCGTTATCCAGAAACTTTCTCTTCTCCTAAAATTAATCGTTTCAACACTGCTACAAAAAAAAAAAAAATTCAAATGTAATCTGTGTCTCCATGGTTACAAGGGATTTTGCCATTCCCCCATTAGTATTGGCGCATAATTAAATAATAAACTGCGGTATCAGGTTCTGCTTTTGGTTTCATATCTCAGGGTGGAGAATAGATTTTATTTCAGGATTTGAACCAGAAAACTTTAACCTTCCAACATAGATTAGTTTTTCTTCTGTATTTTGTTGTGTGTGTGTGTGTGACTTCAGTTTGATCCAAATATCTGGCGACTCCACCCACCTCTAGTTAAGGTTGTAGTTTTTAGATATTTAGGTAATCAATTCATGTAGTCTTATTATTTATTAATTTATCAAACGATCTGAGAAGAGAAACTCTATAAATTAACATGCCTCATAACACCACTGTGTTTGTTTATTTTAAGTCAAAAAAGCATTGCACATTTCTAAAATTGTATTTCATTTGATATATTTTTTTGTCAACCTTGTTGTAAACAGAGCTAAAAATAACTGGTCTTAAATAGGGTTGTCACGATACTAAACTTTTCAACTCGATACTGATACTAAGTAAAATATTCGATACTCTATACCCTTTTCGATACCGCAAGGATAAAAATTAAAACTCTAAAATTCAACAGAAGTATTTTCATTACTAAAAAAAATACAAGAAATAAATAAAAAAACAATTAGAATAATATTTTGAGGTTGTATGCTGTGCACAATATTAAGCAAGCTTGATTAAAAAAAACTTACAAAGTTAAAAATTAAGTGTTCCTTCCTTGGCTATGTTTTGCAGACATAACAATGACACCAGCCAAACCGGTTAAGAAACAAAAATAATTCTCAGCATCTGCACCTGTTAAAAAAAAAAGTCTGAAACTGAAAAATGCACAGAATTATTCAATCACACAGTGTTCAGAAAGTGCATTTTCCACTATTCTGCACTTTAGATGGCTGTATCGATACTTTTGAAAATGAGTATTGTATCCGGGTAGAACGTTTTAGTATCGATACTTATGACAAGCCTAGTCTTAAAGTATAAAGACAAACAAAAGAATTAGTTGAAGCTGACACTTCATACTTTAGCTTAACACAAATTGATTGGTCAGGACCACGATCCGACCATCCATCCCTTCCTGCCATCCTTTTTGCAACAAACACTTTGTATGAAGCTATTCTACCGCCCCTCTAGATCTGCTGCTTTCATCCTCGAGCTTGAAAATATATAAACACCTCATTGTTCCTATGGGCAGTCTAAAGCAACCAAGGTTTACAGTCTTCCACCTAAATCTCCCAAAAGCTAAAAAGCCATAATAAGGAGGGAGGAAGCATTGCTTTACTCATGATTGTTTTCATATTAGTCATCCATTTATTCTCCTTATCACTCATTGAGCAGAGCCCAAGCACTGGGATATATCTTTATTTTTTTTTTATTTTGCTTTGAACTCTTATTGGCTAATCACTTAAAAAAAACTTTGAAATTGTAACTAGGATTTCTGTGTTAAATAGTGACGGCGTGGTTCCTCATAGAAAATGATCAATGTGGTAAAGCCTTCTGAGTTGTTTCTGGAATAATTTAGTTGATGCTGAAATCTCCTTTGTTTATACTTCAACTTTAGTTTCCAGTGTAGTTTCTAACGCAGATATGCCGTTCTGTTTGGGCTCAGCGGAACAACATCACACTCAAAGGCCAAACGGGGCTTGGTGGCTCAGATAAGGAGCTCTGGTTAGTTTCCCTAACACCTGATAACCCACCACTGTGAGAGCTGGAGTTAAGAAAGCACCAGAAAGCCTGCTGTTTTTACACTTGAAAGGAGATGAAGGGCAGATAGCCTTAAAGAAGATATAATAGAGGCTCACATGATAAGAGTGTATTGGGGTTAAAAAGCCTGTTGTTTGTTCCTCCATATCCATGTAAATAACTAACAGCATTTCATAGAATTATAAATAAATACTCTGGTATTATAAAACAAAACAATATAAAAGATATACATTTGAGTGAGGCGATCCCTATTGGCAGATTGCAGCAATAACTAAACATTCTGCACAGCTTACCCTCCTCAGTGGCTTTCACACTGGTGCATAGGCTCATGCGGATTTAAAGCAGCAGACATATTTGTAGTCCTTTTTTAAGATAAAAAACTCAAACCCTTTTGGTTCCGCATGTGAGTCGGATTATTGTTTGTACCTTCAAGCATCTTCTCTGCTAAACTCAACAGCTCTAAGTAGAAATGTTTTACAGTTTCTATGTGTGCCAAATATATCAGCATGCAGCCAGATTACTGCGCATAGCATGACATGCTTTGTTAGAAAATATAAAATATGTCTATGAAAATGTTTAGCATCTTTAATCGTATTTTTGGCACTTTGTTAAACGAGGCTTACCTTATTGTTTCTTTTAAAACATGGATCAATTTAAGATCTTGTTTCACTTATATGATTTTGGTTTTAGAGGAACGATAGAAAAACAAGTCAAATCAACTGCTAACAAAAAGCTAGTTGGATCATGGAGGTTAAATCCAGAAGGGGAAATCCTAGCATTCCTCTCCCAGAGACTTAATTGAGCTCAATGCTGAGTCATAAGGAATATGTAGTCCCTTAGTCAGTCTGCCTGAGCTTGCTTTAGTTTGTAATGTAAATACGTAAAACACAGAGGACAAACTGAAAGTCTGGATAAACATGAACATGGACCATTATCTGTCTGAGAGAGATGAGGTTGGAACTTTTGCTATGGTTATGATCATGATTTAATGTCCTGCAGGATTAGTGAGGTTGCATTATTTGTGAATACTTCATATTGTTTCAATAGTTTCTACTGTAACGTTTCCTGTTGGTTGCTTCTTTTCAAATGATTGGACTTAAGACTTCAGATGTGAAAACACTCTCACAGTCTGTCTGATTTCAAATGTTTTTGTCTTGGGACCCTTAATGAAAAGCCAGATTTTTCAATATCTCAGAGTCAAAGGCAATACAGAAAGTAATCTGTCAACAGATGGTGAAGTTGTGTTTGTTCTTGAAATATTGAACACCTTCTAATCTCTAGGGGTTGTTGGACAAGGACGGCATCTCTGGACAGTTTTTCATACCTAGAAACATGTCCTTTTAGGCTCCATGTTTTGTAGCAATGGATAATTTCAACTGATTCAGTTTTTGCTGTTCAAATCGAGGAAAAATTAAATTAAAGCTGTGATTTTTATCTAAATTACTCCAATAACTTCAAGGTTATTCTTCCAAAATAACAATTTGTACATTTGTAATACATTTACAAGTATATTTTGAACATTTTTGGTTACAAAGTGAAGAGTTGTTCACCTCACATTGGTACCAATCCGTCTCGTCCCCCTGAACAGGGAGAGGGACGAGCAGCAGGTGGGATCTGTTTCAGTCAGTGTGTGAAATCAGCTCACTTTCTCATACCAACCTTTAACCTCTGCTCTCAGAGAATGTTGACCCGGAGGTGTTTCTCAGAAGACCTCCTGGGTGAATGTAGGGTCGTCTTTTGAAATCTGTTTTCTTCACCACTGTGGTTCTTGTCTTTCAGTCTGGCACAGACTATGACACAAGTCTGGCAGGATAAATGGAAAGGGATAAAAAGACAAGGATGTTTTTATGCGTTTATTTGAGTCTCTTCTCGTTTTTGTTTAAATTAAAAACAACACACACCACATGAAAAAGGAACTAATATCTTTTTGCAATGTGCTCAACATACGTGGATGATAAACGACAGTGACAGTTGGCAGGGGTGGAACCATGCACATGGGACACATTAGCAATAGAAAGGTGTTGCGAATCGCCGTCTCAGGTCGGTTGTCTCTAAGAATTTGATAATAAAATTGTTGGCATTATCACATTTTTAAAGCAGTCTGTGAAAGGCAAGGTCTTACGAGATAACCACTGCATAAATGAAATAAAATGATCAAACGTCGGCAAATTTGAACGCATTTCAACTTTCTTGTCATGTTGCAAGCCTGTATGTACGGTTTTATATCTGACCTTTAAACGTTGCATGCACTGACTTTGCTTGTTGCTTGGAGGAGGTCAAGTTGCATTTGAGAACCCTTAACTCCTGCATGGAATCAGGTATTTTTTATTATATAAATGTTTTAATGTAAACATACAAACGAGTCTCAATGTTATTACTCACCCACTCCCATTTGTTGGACACTTTAAAGGAGCAATACCTAATAGTGACACCTAGTGTTTCAACAAACATAATGTAATAATTGAACTGTTTACTTAAAGGCACACGATGCAACATTTTTCAGTTAATTAATGTGTTCCATAACGTTTTGGATGATTAAATGAGTCATTTCAGGTTGAACAAAGGTATTCTCGGCCGCCCTGGTGGTCTGTGGGGGAAATACTGCACTTGCAATTGCAGGAGCACCGACCCGCACCCACAGGCTCAGAAGTCTCGTGAGAGTCAGTCTTGCTTTACGGCGAGAACTGCTACACGCCCCCAGTTAAAAGAATTCTCGTTGCTAGCACAGTGGCAATCTTTGTGCAGTTATGCTACGTTCACTCAGCAAAAGCAGCAAAATCACGTCTGCTGCTTCATTTTTGCTGCTTGTACCAGTTAGTTCTGACGCGCGGCTGAAGCAGCTTTGCTGCTCTGGCTGCGCGGTGCAAAAGTGTGTCTGACGCGCGTTGGGCGGAGCTTCACTATCCTTTCTCTGCCTTGCAGCTATATTTGCTGTGATCAGTGGGAATAAAGTAGTTTTAATATGTGTTTAAATGAGAAAATACACCTGAAAACGTAATCAGTGCCGTCAGTTCATTCAGATTATCGTCCTGCCTTCAATATTTTTTCTGTCGGAGCCGCTCAGACCCCCACATACCGTCGGTGCGCCGACAGTAGGAATCCCTTCATCAGCAGCCTCTGGCCTGGTCGCCTCCTTGCGGTTCACCGCGGCAGCTGGTAGGTGTTTTTCATCTAAATAATCCAAACTGCATATTCTGCCGGCAGATTTCTGCATTTTAAGTTAATTTAGGCGTCAATAAACTGTTTAAGAGGAGAGATCATAGCCTCTGATCATCAGCGCTGTGTCTCTCTCCCTGCGTCAGATGATTAAACGCGCCCGACGCACTGCTTCAGCTGCTCAGACGCGCTGCGCCTGCTGCTCAAAACGCGCCGCGGGACCTTTTGCTGCGCCTTGACGCGCATCAACCATTGACTTTGCATGTAAACTCGCTGCTTCTGTCGCGCCAGCTGCGGCGTGAACGCAGCATTGGTCATTCGTTGCGTTCGCCTGTCTGCTAAGCTCAAAACAACCGCGCCTGGCTTGACGGAGAAACCAGGAGAACAGCTGAGCATATTTACGACAGTGCACTTTTACTTTCGCCCTCTGGGGGGAGCCTCGCTGGAAAATCAACACCGGTTGCATAGTGTACCTTTAAATGGTGCAAATCCACCACAGACTTAAATTAGTTTGAAGAAATACACCAATTAGCTCACCAAGGTTAAAATGATGAACTTTTAGGCAAAATAACAGATTCAGTACAAGTATGAATGGATCTGTTTACAGGTCTATCAAGGCAATTCCCACGGGTCCTTAAAATCCTTATTTTTGGTATTTAAAATGAGTGTAATGCCTTTTAGTTTTAGAAAACAGCCAGAGAGAGAGACAGTCTATTATTATTTTTTATATAAAATTCCACACATGCCAACCACTGTCAAATCCCAAGCCCTGGATTCAGGTGTTTCCTGTACATAGCTAATGTGTGCGTAGAAAGACATTCATCTTTGCTTTATGCTTTTTTTTTTGTACTATATACACTCTTTTTATATTGTGTGTCGTATTTTTATCTTTAATTGCAACTTCCTTTAACTCTTTGTGCTCTATATAAGCTACTGGAACCAGAATTTCCCTGAAAGAGTAATCCCAAGGGAATAAAGTTGAGTCTAAGTTCAGTCTAAGTCTATCTGTGCGTGCTTTGTTCTCATGTGTAAACTGGTGAATTCATTGAATTAGTCATCTAGTTGGCACGCAGTACCATCTGGGAAATGCTAACTTCAGCACGCATGGCTTGCCAAGTGTGGCTGTTAACGGATCTGAAAAATATGAGAAGTTTTGTTTTCGTCCGTGATTTGAGACCATTTTTAAGATGCAACATATTTGCTGGAGAGCTCAACACTCAATCTCGCCATCATTTGTCCATTTATTATGGATATAAATGTTGGTTTTGAGTATAATTAATAAAAATAAATGTTGGTCATACACTCTCTTCTCTCTTTTTTTGTTTATATTGAGTCTGATCAAACAACCTTCCATGCGGTTCAGCGTAAAAAAAAAAAAAAAAATTAAGTTGTACATTTTCTATAGACATGAATAATAGAAATAAAATGGCACATAGGACAGGATGTAAACATGCAGATGGGAATATTAGCATCTAACCACTTAACTGGATAATATGGAACAATGATGCAGAGTGCCTTTGTTTACTGAGGTCATCTTGAATTAATCCTGACAAGCTTTTACATCAATGTCGATCATGACGTGGTTCAGCATAAACCACATTTACCAGTATGATTACGCCTTTGTCTGGTCCTATAGAAAATAAGCAGCATATTCCAACTGACTACATGATGCTTTTTTTGTCCAATCGACCGTTTATTCTGATCACTTCAGTCAGTGGTTCTCACTAGAAAAGATGTCTGAGAGTGTAGACCTCCACCAAGCAGTAAATTGTACCCCATATATTGACATGCACCTATAATCGCCTTGCCTATTTTCCTGAATACATTCTGGTCAGATGTTCTCACGCTGATTGATGCATGTGACGTTAAGCGCGTCCATGCTAAACGGGTCTGACCTTGCGAATAATTGAAGCATTATTATTCAGAAGCAGTTGGTTTCCTGATCACCTCAGACAGCAATGGCAACTCCTGGTAAGGTGGAAAAAGGAAAACAAAAAAAACCTCGTCAAGTACGAGCACAAGCAAAAAACTGCTGCAGTTCCATGTTTTGGCCACAGATGGCAGTATCATTAGAAACTCTATAATGCTTTTTTAAAGAATCCTTAAAAAAAATCCTGTATGGGGATGATGTTCTGGATGATAATCAAAATTAATTGGATTGTCCTTTGGCATTTTAGGCACCTTTTGTAAAATTTCCATTAAAATCCGTTCATATATTTTCAGGTAATTCTGCTAACAGACAAACAGACACAACTGAAAACATAGCCTACTTGGTGTGGGTTATTAACAAAAAACAGGCTTAATCAAAATTCACTTGCTGGCTGATGAGGATGTTATGCAATCACTTAAAGCAGGTGTGCTGCGACAGAGAAACATCTTAAACATGCAGGGTAGTGGTACTTGAGGAGCAGGTTTTAAACTACAGACTTAAGTCAATACGTGTAGCTACAGATGATACTTTAAGTGGTAGCAGGAGGTAAATCCTGGAACATGGCCCTTGAATTTGAAAACTTTAGTACTG
>NW_015150529.1:900250-902969 GCF_000732505.1 Cyprinodon variegatus | reverse complement strand
TAACTGAACGATCAAGCTCATCTGGGGAACATATACAGCGGTTGCTTTTTTATCTATAAATTTAGCTTTGGCAGGAAAAATATTGCAATATATGGTGATATTGTGTTATCATACTGTAAACCAAGTTTCACAACCCCCATGCCAATACTCTCCCTTAGTCAATATGCTCTATCCAGAACTCCTATAGTGGAATCGTTTTAGTTTCACCTGGTTTAATTTCACAAAAAGTTTTCTTTAAAGGGGTCATAGAATGCAAAACAGAGTTTACATTGTAAATTGATAGTTCAGTGAGTGAAATGGATGTACGGAGAAGTTCAAACCCCATCGACACCTCCTTTATCTGCAAATCTTAAAATTCTCAACTTCGACTATAAAACTGGTGAATCCAAACGAAGCCCTGAGTTGATGTAAACTCGGGGATGCTGCCTTATTTGGTTCTTGCCTGTACTTTTGTCACGCCCCAAGGAGGCGGGTATGGAGTGTCGACTACTGGGCCGCTGACTGGACCGGACCTCAGCAGAGAGTCATGAGCCGCCCGTTCTCAGCCGGAGGAGCGGTGCTAGGGGCCGGAAAGGCCTTGGTTCTGCTGCACTGTAGTCGACCAAAATCCTGGAAGATTTAGAATTTTTTTTTCGGTATGAAAAGTAGGACATGTCAGAGAAAAGAGGAGGTCTGGTCACCCTACCATATCAACCATTTGATGGTTCAATGAGTGAGTGCTTGTTGCTATGATGTGTCTTTGCTCAGCAGCTTCGCTTGTTGTAAACCAACCAATCAGCACACAGCTCATCTAAATATTCATGAGCATACCATAAAAGGAAAAAAAAAACCTGTTGTCTCATTCTGGGGCTTTTAACCAGGCTTTCATTAGGACTCATAGAACAGCAAATATGCCATTTTCAGCCCAACCAATGTTACACACCCTATTCACAGACCTTAAGGACCAAATACCCTATATGATCATTCTATGACTGCTTAAAGGAACGTTTTGCCATCTGATTATCAGTTGATTAATCAAAAAATAATGGAAAGATTAATTGATTTGCAAAAGAATTGTTAGTTGCAGCCCTACTTAGACTCTGACAATAAAGCAGCAGAGAAGGTTCAGCTCTGCCTATTCTGCCTGTCTTTTTTAGCTGTGGGAAAGACTGACTGTTAATCATTACACATTGTGGTAGCAGAAGTCAGACTGCGATTGTCACAAACACCTCTGTTTGTAACTCCTGGCTCACACACACACACACACACATACCACATCTCTGAGAGGTTAAATCTGACTGATAATGGCTATCTGCAGAGTTGGCCTACTTTCTCTCTTTATCGTAAATAGTTTTTTTTTTTCTCACAAGCTCCCAAGTTTAGGCTTCAGTATCTCTCTTTGTGCGTGCGTGTCTTCGTTTGCCTCAGCTTTACACAGCGGAGAAGGATTAAGATGCAGCACAAAGCCCTGCAGTGCTCTGCACAGTCTGACTTACAGTAATTACACTGAGTTGGTTAATTTGCCTACTTTGGAGATGGAGATGTGTGGTGGAAAAAATGTTCTTGGATACAGCAGGAGGATAAAAACATCTTCAGTTTGGATATTCAGTTTCCTGTTGAAAAATGATTGCCATGGTGTAACAGAGATGATGTTTGTGAAGTAAACACAGCTTTTGTTTTAAAGACGTTCCCCGATGGTCGGGATTCCAAGGCTGATTATGCAAGCCCATGAACTCGCTATGTATTGTTTATCTTGTTACCATTTAACATCCGAGTAGAATGATAAAGAGTCAGCAATGCACTGTGGCGTAAACTAGAGTTTTCAGCAGTAATGTGGAGCTTATATTCATTTATGGGGGGATATGTTTTCAAAATAATTGCTTCGCTTTTAACATTTCTCTTGCCTTGCTTTGCATCTGAGAAAGGGCTTAAAATAGCATAAGTCAAAGACTAGGCTGTGCATTCGTAATGAAGAGATACTACTCTTGTCTTTTGTTACTCAGGAATGAGGACTGTTGCACAAACGCATGCATGCTTAAGTGGAAACGTGTAGCTTTATGGCAGTAGCAGGAGTTCTACATGGGAATATTCTACTGAACTTTAGTCAACTTTTGGTTGACTGTGTTGATATGGTCAAAGTCCCTAGGTCTGAATAATAATGATTATTATGATTAAAATGAGGGCATGTGATATGCTAACAGAGAATGCCAGAAAAAAGATTACAATTTGTAATGAATAAAACGAGTTATTTTGATTTGTGCTCCTTCCAAAGGTGTCAGTGGGTATTTCAGGGATCTAAAACTCCAGTCCTTTAGTGCCACTGCGCTGCAATGTTTGCTCCAACATGCATGACCCGAATAAAAGGTTAATGAAGCAGGTGGAAAAACCTGCTGACATGCCAAACAGGTAATTTAGCTTTTTTGATTTGTGCGTTGGTGCAGAAATGCATTAATAAGTTGCATGACTGTGGCTCTCTAGGACAGGAAGATGCAGACATGGGATAGTTTATCCAGGTTATGGATGAACGTGAAAATAATGATTCCCAAACTGATCCTATTTATTTTTTGTCTCCTAATATGCTAACCATTTTACCACCTTAATACCTTCCAAAACATTTTTTTACTGGATGAAACGTGTTGTAATCCTCCCAGCTCACAGTATGGATATTGTGTGCAGATCAGAGAACGGAGCACCGCGCAATGGGCTCTATGCACAGCTCCACTACTTCCTGAATTTAAAG
>NW_015150529.1:893939-899995 GCF_000732505.1 Cyprinodon variegatus | reverse complement strand
TTTATTTATTTTACTAGACTACATTAAAAAAAGGTCACTTCGCATCCCATTGCAAATGGGATAATAGCGAATAATGCATGTATGCAATCCATTTTCAAAAACAGGCTCTTATAACAACGATCATTTTATGTATAGTTATTCTATGTTTTTATCATATTTAATCCCACTTTTTTATCACACAATATGCAATCATCGTCTCGGCGATTTCGTGGTAAAGTTGAAACATAGACCATAACAGATTATAGGCACAGACTACAGCATAGGCATTTGCCTAGATGAATTTAAATAATGTCGGAGTGAAATCGTCGCTCCGGCCTTTGAATTGAAAACCGCTCTGCGCTCCACCATATTTCTTCCGCTCCACCGCTCGCTCCACTCACATGCTCTGGTGCAGATATATACCTCTAAGGATAAATTTGTGATCCTGTTGTAAAACTTAAACTGTTGTGAGGATTGATCAGCGTAGAAGAGCTGGAGCGCATAACAGTAGGTGCTATTCCATCAGCTTTTTCTAAGGCACATTTTGAAATGCTTGCTGGAAACTGAAAAAAAAAAAAAAAAAACGCCTCCAAATTCATAGAAAAACATTTTTAAACTTGCTTTCGGTGGTTTTGGCATTTGAAAAAAAAAATGGTTAATGTGCAATACGCATAGAGAAAATATTTGAAATGCAAAATATTATTATTATTTTTTTTTACTACAGTGTTTGTATAGTTAGTTCTCTAAGTGGGTCATTCTGTCAGCTAAAACAATCTTTTCAAGTCTCTAGACTCCAGTTAACGACTAATTGATGACTAAATTAGTTGAAGATTATTTCAGTAATCGATTAATCATGATTAATTCAGTTAATCATTTCAGCCCCAGTTATGAAGTTGTGTTTTAGATGCTAATGTGATCTTTAGCAAGATGGACAGAGCCTCACGGCAAATGGGACGAAACCCACTACATGCTGCTGAAAACGGAAAAGGCTACAAAGTGATGCAACCACAGTTTATAAAGAGAGGAAGAAAATGGATCAACGTTGCACCTGATTAGGGCTACATCTATTGATTATTTTATTGAGCAATTAATCTATTGATTCTATTTTTTATTTACTTTTTTAAAAACTAATATTTCAATAATAAATTACATTTGCTATCTAAGATAATTCATAAAATTATTTTCAAATGGCAAAACATTAAAGAAATATTCAGAGAAATGCATGTAATATATATGAATGAAACAATTTAACCTTTAATGGAAAAATAGTAGTTATTATCAAATAGTCTTTTGTACCATTATTCTAGGTAAGAATTCGATTATCGAAATTAGTAGATACATATTTCAGATTATTAATCACAATTAATTTGTAAAAGCGTGTATTGAAAGATTTTCTGATAAAGTGCAGCACTTAGTTGATACCATTTGTTTGCAGGGATTTAAAAGAGACAAATTAGTCCTGCAAATTGCCTTAATAATAATAGAATGGGATTAGTTTAACCTTTTTGGAGTTGATCTGTTTGAGAGAATTTAAATTGGCTCGAGTGGCTAACCTGAAGAGTTTTAATGATGCATGGCGTAGAGATTAGGGCTGCAACTGACGATTATTTTGCAAATCAATTAATCTAATGATTATTTTTTCGATTAATAATCTGATAACAAAAGGTCCCTTAAGGAAGACTTTTTGTAAATTAAACCAGGTGAAACTAAAACTTTTCCGTTTAAGTTCTGGATAGAGCAGATTAACAGACGAAAAATATTTTTATCCTAAATGCAAAATGTTTTCATTTTAATTTTTACAATTTTGGTGTAACTGCTGCTCAAGTTGGATCGCCCTTTCAGCCAAAGACATGTTTTAGAGTCTCTACACTGCAGTTAACGATTAATTGATTACTAAATTAACAATTATTTCAATCATCGATTAATTACGGTTAATTGTTTCAGTCCTAGTAGAGTTGCTCCTTCATTGACCTTGACCTCCATGTTTACTCGGCCATTCTGGTCCTGGAGGTTAATTATCCACTGCTCACTCTAAGCTTGGCTTTGTGTGAAACCAAGAAGAGTAGTGTCTCCACAGTAACAGTTACTAACGGTTACGCAAGCTTGACGACGGCAACCCGCGATGACCCACATTCCAGCAGTAAATCACAACGCGCACACACAAATACACATTCCTGACTCCACCCGTGCCGTCTATCGAAACTGTGCTCAGTGTTTCAACTCTGCCTGACTCTAACAGACAGGAGGCTGTAAAAACAAGGAAGCAGGAGATAAAATGTAAACATCACTCCTTTTCCTGCATCTCTCTCTACTTCTTTGTCATTTTCTGCATACTTTCTTAGTCCTAAACTTTTCACAGCCTTTGATACAAACAATCCTGTCTATGAAGCTCCCACCCGTCTCCAGGCTGCTCAGGCTGTCACCTTAGATGGTCGTTATCACTCGTCCCTCTTTCAAGATGCTGACGAGGCTCCTTCTAAATATTCAAATCCTGACGAAGGAAATCTGCGTCCTTAGAGATGTCTACTTGGTTTCCTGCACTCTTTTGTGAACTCACAAAATCCTTCCTGACATCACAACAATGCATTTTAATAAAGGAAGCCTCAGGGTCATTTAGTAGCAGGTTATTTCCTCTTTTCATGCTTGGTCAGCCTAGCCTGCTTTAACTTAAATTAAAGCTTTTGGGGGAGTATTTTAAATGCTAAAAACTCCCAACATAATTGTTGAAAAAAAAAAAGGTCTTTATGTTTTTACAGATTCTTGTTACTTCTCTTTTTAGTTGTACATATCTAAGGAGAAAGGAATGCTGAGAATCTCCTCAGTGGGTCTGAGATCCTTCTGTTGTCAGCTATGATGAAACATGAGGTCAGTTTTTAGTGCTCAGCCTCCAGCGTGCATGTGAGCCTGCAGGACTGAGAGTTACAGCTGCGGCTGCTGCAGCACTGTATTACAGGCATATATCAGGAAAGGGTTGGATGTTTATTTTTTGCACTTTCCTATTCCATAGTTGTAGGAAGCAAATTTCAACACTCGCCCTGAGAGTTTGGAGGACAGCCGTGTTCGAGCTCGTATCTGTTTGTTTGCCTAAAGGAGAGATTTCCTTAAACAAGCAGCGCGAAGCGGGGGAAACTTAGATAATAAAGTTCAAGCGGAGTTAATTGATTCGATTTACAGGTCAGGAAGGAAGTGGGGTTTTCCTGGAAATTGATGTCATTTGGTTCCAATTATGGGGAAAATGTACATATCCTCACAGAGCCAGCTGTTTTTCTACCTGAGAGATCCAATTCAAAATTAGTAGATTTAAACTTTTTTAAAGCTTTTTTTTCTTTTTTCTTTTTCTTTCTTGAGCTTGTTGTTGTTGGCAGAGTTTCTAATTGGCGCACAAACTTTCAGCTTTCTTACATTTTCTCACATTACAGCCACAAACCTCATACTATATTATTTGGATCTTCTGTTTTACTCCTGTTAAGCAGGTTTAGGTTAGAAAAGAGCATTCTAGACATGGAGCATCACACTGAGCTCTGTTCAATCAATCATGATCTGAAATCATCTATGGATGACTTGTCAATAAGAAGATTAACCAAAGAAGCGTCTTGGAGGTGATGCAGAGATCTGCTGCGCTGTGTGCGAGGGGTCCACCCTACAAAGCTGTCTTTGTTTATACTAATAGTCCATGGTGGGGAGAGGAGACCACAAATGAACTCTCTGGCTCTCACCACAGTGCCGTGGGATGGTTCAGCTGATCATAGCTAAACACAAAAGCAGTCCTGGAAGTAGAAGCTGTTACCTGGTAAAACATTAAAGCTTTAGGCGTGCAGCTGCTTAAAAACTTTTCAGCTGTGATGGTAGAAAAATGTGGTTCTAGACCAGGCAGGCCCAAATTCTGTCCTCGAGGGCCGCTGTTGTGCAGGTTTTAGAGGTTTCGCTTCTTCAGCACAGCTGAATCAGTTTGATTCCTCTGATATATTAAATAAAAGCCCAGAAAATTGGTTAAAGGTTACAAAGTTAAAGGGTTCATGGAATGCAAAACCGAGTTTCCATTGTCATAGATGAGTAACGATAGTTCAGTGGGTGAAACGGACGAACAGAGAAGTTCAAACCCCATCGACATCTCCTTTCTCTGCAAATCTGACAATTCTAAACTTTCACCATAAAACGGGCGAATCCAAACGAAGCACTGAATTTTGACGTCAATTCGGGGATGTTGCCTTAGTTGGTTCTGGCCTGTACTTTTCTTGACATACAGACCAGGCCACAGACCAGCCCACTGGTTCACTGTAGTCCCAGAAGATTTAATAATAATAATAATGAATTATTTTTGTAACGAACTTTACATTTGAATTCAAATCTCAAAGTGCTACAGTTCAAAAAGGGAAGATTAAATTAAAATCAATACATTTGAAGGCATACATAGCCTATTATAAAATCAAAAAATTAGCAGTTGAAAGCATTTAAACTTTGCCATTTTCAGCCCAACCAATGTTATGGACCCTTTTCAGAGACCTTAAGGACCAGCACCAAATACCCTATAGAATCACTCTATGATCCCTTTAAAATTTTATGGATCCTTTTTCAAACTGTTAATATACTTTGTTTTGTTTCTAGTTATACAGACATTAATCGTTGTCCAGGATCTTACAGCACAGATAAGCATCATAAATAGTTTCTTTTCATGGTTGATTTTCTCGACACTTGCATTGTTGTTTGTTGCATTAAATCACAATGGTTTTCCTTTAGGTTATTTAATGCAGTTTTTGTTTTTTATACACAGTTATTTGAATCTGTTCTCCTTCTGTTTTTCCTGGAAAGGACCTCGAGTTCCATGGCGTGATGCGGTTCTACTTCCAGGACCGGGTGGCAGGGAACTTTGCCACGAAGTGCATCAGGGTCTCCAGCACAGCAACGACGCAGGACGTCATTGAGACGTTAGCGGAGAAGTTCAGACCCGATATGAGGATGCTGTCGTCGCCAAAATACTCCTTGTATGAAGTCCATGTCAGCGGTGGTGAGTCCTGTCGCCTTAGATCTATGACTCCAATCCAGTCAGATGCAGCAGGCTCTTTGATAAACTACCGTTTGTGTTTTAGAAGAGCGCCAGTTGGACCTGGACGAGAAGCCTCTTGTTGTTCAGTTGAACTGGAACAAAGACGATAGAGAGGGTCGGTTTGTCCTGAAGAACGAGAACGACATCCTGCCCAAGGTCAGCTGCTCTCTCTCACTGAAACTGTTGAAAAGGAATTATTATAAATTATTCTTATTTATTCTTCTCTGCTCCACACATCTCCTCTTTTAGCATCCATGCTAATTTAGCCCACTCAGAATTTCTTCTGTTATTATGTTGATAACTAAAGAGGCAGAATATCAGAATCAGAATATCTGGTGCTGCTGAGGCTCCTGCAGCCAAGGGGGCGGCTACTTGGACTGCAACTAAATACATCGATTAAAATTTAATTAAAATACATCGATCAAAGAGGATTTTATACGGTATTTAAACCAGGTGAAGCTAAAACTGGATAGAGGTTATTGACAGCATAAAATGTTTTTCATCTTGAATGCAACATTTTTATATATCTAACTTTTTTGGTATAATTCCTGCTTTGAGCAGGTTGATTTTTCACCTAATGGCATGTTTTAGAGTCTATACTTGTGTTAACAGTTAATAGATTACCTAAATATTGGATGATTTCAATAGTTCATTAATCCCGGTTAATTCAATTAGTTTATCAGCCCTAGTGGCTTAGTACTGGTGCAGCAGCTGTACTGGTTTTGACTGTCAGAAACCATTTGGTCGCCTTTTATGTTTGAGAATCCTCCACCTCTGGAGGTAAAGGTTGCTCCCTCTGTCTGCCAGCTGGAGGGATGTGTTCACTTCGCTGTGAGCGCAGGTGAAGGAGCACACCATGTTAAAGTTGTAGGTAAATCAGATTTAAATGTCTAATCATTCTGGCTTAAAAATGTATATAAATGTACTCTTTATCAGATCATATTGTCCTAAAATTTAGAAAATTTCTATGAAAAAAAAATGCTGTCTAAAAATCTGTTTTTTTTTTTCTTCGTTATCTTATGCAGGCCAGTTA
>NW_015150529.1:890570-892794 GCF_000732505.1 Cyprinodon variegatus | reverse complement strand
TTTACCCTCTTCATTTACCTTTTCTGTGACTCTACTGGTCCCTGAGCAAATTGAAAACTAGTTAAACCAATTACAAATCCTCCTCAGATGTAACCAGCTCTCTCATTGGTTATGTTGCCATGCTTTGCGCACAAAATCACCATTGAGGGAGCTGGTAGAAACAACGTACCTGCAGATGGGAATAATAACAATTTTCATAATACTGGCGTCAGCTCCCAAACCATTCAAGCTGTATCCTCCATCCTACAGTATTTGCACTGATTTGCTCTTTTGTTTCATCTGCTCTAGAAGAGTCAGAGCAACGGACCAGACAAGGAGAAAGATGGAGTGATACAGAACTTCAAAAGGACGCTGTCCAAGAAGGAGAAGAAGAAGGACAAGAAGAGGGAGAAAGAGTTTGCTCGGATCCCCGATGGAGATGAGCAGATTCTAAGCCGCGAGGACGGGTAACGCAAACACGTTTTACATTTGTTTATTTCACTACCTCTTCCCTCCCTTCCTTCCCTTTTTCTTAAGCTAACAAATGCAGGGAACTTGCTAGAGAAGAGGAGAGAATAACCGCTTTAACTCTGACCTCTCTTCCTCCATTTGTCCCTTTTTTTTAATTTTTTATTCTGATTTAGGGAGAACAATCGTCTGGCAGCAGAGGTTTACAAAGACATGCCAGAGACCAGCTTCACCAGAACCATTTCCAACCCAGAGGTGGTGATGAAGAGGAGGAGGCAGCAGAAACTGGAGAAGCGGATGCAGGAGTTCATGAGCAGCGATGGAAGGCCAGAGTCGGGTACTTTAAATCTCCTTCTGTTAATTATGACCAGTTACTGGACTCTCCTCCGGTAAACTAAACTGGTAGTTGGATAGTCTTTATATGCTTTACATCAGTGGATGTAAAAGTGAAAACAAGCCCAGGAACCTCAGCTTAGGTGTCTGCCATTAAGATTTAGGTGTTGGACGTTGCTACTTAGGAAAGAAATAGGAGAAATGCAGAGATTTTATGTTCCTGGAGCTAAAAGTGATTCTTTAATTTAACAAGGTGCTAAGTCTCTCTTCAGTTGCATGTCCAGATTAATTTCTGGCCCCACTTTCAAAGCACGGTTTGGATTTAAATCATTTTTTGGTTCTCCAAAGTCATCTAAGTCATTTGAAAATGGATATTTAAGATCCAGATTTCCAGTGTTTGTTTTTCCTGCCTGGTAATATTTTTATATGCTGCAGTTTGCTGTAACACTATCTTGATGATTATGTGTATCCTCTCTGTTTCGATACGACTCACTGATTATTTAGCTCAGAATCATTTTCTGTAAGCCATGGCTGAAGTTGTTGTTTCTCATGAATTTAGCGTTTAACTTGGAATGAAGGAAAATGAAATGAGTAGTTAGCTGAGGATATCTGGATAAGCGTAGCTTCTGGATCAGGTCACATGAAGCTGAGGAAAAAGGAGGCTTCATCTGCTTAAGAGACTTTTTCATATTCATGAATTACCTTATAAAAAGGATTATTATAGATTAAATTGTTTAGGAAACCCAGATTTGTTATCGTAATGTTCGCGGCCTCTATAACTGCTTATATCTGTAGTACTAGCTTTTAGAAAAGTTTCGTTTTAATCATAGAACCGCATCAGATATCTCTTCCTGACCATCTAAAGCTTGCCTGCTTTTACAGGTAATTTGAATCTGATTTATCAGAGTCTCATTAACCTCTAGTTAATGATGCTTGCATTAAGAAAATCATCTTTCCACAGCTTAAACACTATAGTAACTATTTTAACTGTGTGCTGCCAGGGGTCTGCCTTATTATTAAGCATCACTAATCGAGTTTAAAGAAAAATTAAAAATGGTTTTCCACATTTATACCTGTAAGTTTAGCTCCACAGCCTGCAATATGTTTTAGATTAGTTACAGTTGTAAAGCATTTGAGGAGTCTCAGGCTGTGTCCGATTGTCCGCCTAACTCCTCTGTCACTATATAGAGCGGTGATTATATAGTGGACTTTATAGTGAACTCGGATAACTGAGCGTTCGGACAGATGACCACTACTTTTCACTCCTTGTAGGTCACATGACTCCGGCTCCCGGCACTAAACCTGCGCCATCTTTGTTCTCCCTCGCACCCAAAACAAATCCCATGACATGTCTCGCAAAGCATTCTGGGTTTCTAAGTCATTCCATGAAAAGTGTAAAGATTGGACCTCTGAATTTAGAGGTTTTTGATCATAACCTTTTTTT
>NW_015150529.1:887577-889314 GCF_000732505.1 Cyprinodon variegatus | reverse complement strand
CTAACCATAACAAATTTTTTTTGAGATTTCATATTTCTTAAGTTTTACATTACACGAATGAGAAAAATGGTCATAGCGTACATGAGAAAATTATTGCAGTTTAACATAAGTTATAAATGTGCAAAATATATATTTATTATTCAATTTTTTTTGACCTCATGCTACCAACTAAACTTGAATCAATGGCTTTAGACAATTAAAGTATTACTGACAGTGTCTGAATGTCTAGTGCTCTATATTGGATTAGTTTGAGCACAGCCTCAGATTAAAAACCAGCCTCAGATTAAAATTCCTTCAGACCATTATCAAAATATATTTCAATGCCGGCACTGATTTCCGTTTTACTTTCATGGCTTCAGATGTTGTACAACTGTTTCTTTCTTTTAAGGATTTTAAAGCATGAAAATAAATTTCTGTAAGCTTTGCTTGAATAGACATTTAAAGGAAAAATGTGCTACAAGCTCTTTTATAGAGAAAGCAGTTAAAAAACCCATTTGGAAGGAATGTAAGGGATTACAAGATTGCGTCTAATAATGAATCAAATTATAAAGTCTATCCTTTTCAACAGATTTATAACTTTGCCTTTAAAGATCTTAATAGTGGAGATTTTAACAGTTGCATTAAATAAAGAAGGAAACTAAAACTGAGCTCACAGATTGAAAAATAACTTGATGGATTTGAGCTTAATAAAAGCAATATGCTGCAGACTATTGATGGTTCTGAGAGAATTTCTGCTGGTGCCACCATCGTTTGTAGTTTATAGCACCCTCTTATGTCAACAAATGATGTGAACATTTAAAACAAGCCAGCAAAGGAGAATCGTCCTTCAGATGAGAATCTACGGTTAAAACTTGAACAATACAGTCATATGGAAGGTGATAAATTAAGTCATAACTTTCCAGAAAGCAGGTTATTATATTTTCAAAATTATCCAAAACTGCAAATCTCCAGAATAAATTTTTATTTAACTCCAAGTGAGTTAACCAACATCTCCAGTCACTGCTGCTCCTGTCTTTGAATGCTTAAAAGCGTAAATCCAAACCGTGCACCGATGATTGAGGTTTTCTACGGCAGTTTCTTCTCATAAAACCCATCGACTCAGTTCTGTTTATCCCTGCTCTCTAATCTACAGTTTCTAGTTTATAGTAAGGCACTGTTTGTTTTTCATAGTTGGCATTGATCTCTTGACGTGTTGTAACCGAACCCCAGGAGTGCCGTATGCTTATTAGAAAGTCTCACGCCGGCGTGTTTACACACATTGAAACCATGTTGACTGAACGACACAAACATGCTGACTGGATGGGTTTGTGACTCAGGCATTACCTAATGGCTCTGCCAGACAGACAGATGGACGAGTGAGGAGGCTCTAAAAACAGCTCTGACCGCTGTCTTCAGTGCGGACAGCTGCTGGGGAGACGGGAATCACAAACGGTTATTTTATACATTTCTAAAAATCCTCCTGCCTAGTTGCTTTTGTGATTATTCTATCAGATAAATGCGTTGTAGCCTAACGGCTCAGATGCTTCTCTGCTGAACTAATGATTCAAGAAGATATTCTTGTTTATCACATTATCTTTAGCTCAACCTTATATGTCCCTTAGATATATAGGCGAGGAAAAATTGAAAACTTATGTTGGACATTAGGGCTGGCATTGTATTCGTACCGAATCGTCACGGTATGGGGGTCACGGTTCACGCATTGCCACGCAGAATAAACACGGTACGGAAGTTTAATAT
>NW_015150529.1:876251-887486 GCF_000732505.1 Cyprinodon variegatus | reverse complement strand
TCAGTCTTTCGTAGGTCTTAATTTTTAAAACATCATAAATAGGATCATTTTTATTACGATTTATTTTTGTAATTTAAATAAATCGTTAAAACTAACAATTTTTTTTTTTATATAAAAAAATTGTTTTTTAATTAAAAAAATAAAAATAATGGCTCGCCATTATTGGTTCCCTCCCGATAGCGGAACCAATAAAACGTTGTTGCGGCCGGGACATTTGGGAGATGCACCATTAACTTTTTTGTCTGGAAAATATGATCAAGTGCAAATGTAACCAAAATTGTCTCCAGCCAAGAGTTTACATACATGAGGCTCAGTGGATTTTGTGCAAGAAGTCATTCAAGCTCGGAACGATGGGAATTAAGGCAGTGGAGTCGCACATGCGAAGCACGAAACACAAAGCGTCAAAATCGAGTTACCGAGAAACAGATAAGAGCTTTAGGATAACCTGGTCCTTACATTAGAAATTCTGTGATAAAATACATTTTTAGATGCTTTGATGCTCCAAAAACCTCCTGAGTTGTAAAAGTTTTAATATTTATTCTTAAAATGGTCGTTGGGAGATTACTTTTATTTTTCATTTAAAAGGACTGCTGCATTCAGCAGCCGACTCCTTATTTTTCTTAAACATACGCAGCTATGATGTTTATCTGGATAATACAGTAGTAAAGTAAATTCTCTGCTGTTTGCAGGGGGGACTATCAAGATTTACGCCGACAGTCTGAAACCCAACATCCCCTACAAGACCATCCTGCTGTCCACCAGAGACACAGCGGACTCCGCCGTGGTTGCAGCTCTGGAGAAGTACGGGATGGAGAAGGAGAACGCCAGGGATTACTGCATCGCCCGGGTAAAAACGCTTCATCCTACTCTAGCTGTAAACACAACTTTTACACCTTCTGATGATTTTAATTAGCTTTAGCTGCTCCAGCAGCATAACTTTACCACCAAACATTTCCCACATGATTCAAATATTTGGATGCCTGACCTAGAATGCTTCTGTGCACCCAAACCCTTTGGGAGGAGTGCTGTTCAGTTCCTTCCTCACTGAGGGCTGTTGGCACTCTTTGTGTGTTTTGTGTCGCAGACTTTGCTGCAAGGGGTCCTGCAGAGACCAAAAACATGCATGCTTAACCTCACAGCTGCAGATACTCATAGATGCAGTTTTAGAGAGCAAAGCAGCAGACTAAACAAGCAGGGATGTGGTGGTTAGTTGGATAGAAGCTGTAGTAATGTGTAGGTGCGAACTGTGAGGAGTGCAGAGGAGAAGGGAGCCTGTAGCTAAAGTCGGCTCCATACAGTCCTCAAAATGTTTAACTTTAGTTTGATATCATTTAGACTCTCTGAAAAATCAGGGTTTCATGTGAATTATATGTCATTTCTTTTGGATTATTTTTATTTTTTTCTTTCAAAAGTTGATTTCGTATTTTTCTTTATCTCTGCAGCAAGAGGAAAAAACGGGCAAAGAGGTGATCCTGGATGATTCGGAGTGTCCCCAGCAGATCTTCAGAGACTGGCCTGCAGACAGAGGTAAAAACTGGATTCTCCTCCTGCTGGGAGTCTAAAAAAACTCAACTTACAAGGCCTTTTATTGACTTATACTGCCTCCCTCTGGTATAGAAATGTTATTACAGCTTTTCATCATGTCAAAGAACTTCAGCCACACAATCCCATTTTCTCCCTTCCTACTAGAATTTTTCCCCCCTGTAAGCAATTTGGTGTCCATGTGTTTCCTACACTGTTTACATTTTGATCCCTGCTGTACTTTATAAATGGAAATGTTCATTTTCACCTCTAAGCTGCTGCTCATTCACTGTTAGAAAGTATACACAAAACGACAAAACAGTTTTTCTTAGTCTAAATTGTGGCACATTAACTGTATATTATTGTCACCAATATATTTGATTGAATTTTCTCTTTTTTAATACAACAAAAATTCCAAACTTAACCTTTTATCAGAATCAGAAATACTTTAATAATCCCAGAGGGAAATTACTTTTGTTACACGCTCCAGTTACAGTTTTATATAATATATACACACATCCAACTATGCAATATAATAAAGATAAAAAATAAGGATAAAAAAGAGATAAAATATATACACATATAGCTCTTCTGTATATATACATGTACGTATATCTATGCATATGTAAAAACTAAATCCAAATAAAGTGAAAATCCAAGTAAAGTGATATTTGGTGTGCAAAAATAGTGCATAAAAGTCAATTACGGGGGGGGGGGCCTGATTCACTTGAGGGAGGCGTTATAGAGGTTGATGACCACATTTTAACATGTACTTATACTTGTACTTATACACACATTTACTCATGCATTCACCATTTAAACCTGCATTTGTCTAGTTCCAAAAATATACAATGCTCTTTAGATTAAGGCAGAGACATTAAAAAAGGAAAAAAAAGAGCATTATATGAATAAAAAACTGTAGTCAAGACATCCATTGAAAACTCCCATCAATAGGTTCCACTTTCAGTCCCTACAGTCCTCATATTTGGCTCCCATCGATTCTCAAAGTCCCTTTGTTTGTTTGCCCTTGGCAATGTATGATAGTTTTTACAGTCCAAGTGAGCTTGCAACCTCTTTCCTCCAGAATCCCATGGAGGGGGCTTCCATGCTCCTCCAGCATAGTGCAACAGATCTGGCTTGAAGAAGTCCATAGTCTATCAATGTAGTTATCCTCTGTGATTGTTTAAATTCTATTGTATATATTCTTAGAACACAGAATTTAACCTCTAATGGGACTTTTACTTTAAGCAGTTCAGATAGACACTTAGTAACATCCTTCCAAAACTTCGGGACTTTAGGACATTCCCACAAACAATGGAGGAGTTCCTTTTTCAGATAAACATTTAGTGCAAATTTTATTGTCTACGTTTTATACAAAATGTCTTCTACGTCCTTCTTAAAAATGAAGGAGCGTAGAGCCTCTTCCTACTCACGTTTCAACGAAAACCACAAGTCTAATCCTTCCAAAAACTGATTCCAAAGCTGAGTCAAACAGGAACTGTTAAATAGTTTTTGCCATCTTCCTTGTTGTTCTTTCTCCAGTGTCGTGCAGCTTTGTCGTCACGCCCTCAAAACCCCACCTGATTTGCATACAGAAATTCAAAACTCATCTCTGCGTTGTGATTGGCCAACCAGTTCCAGGGCCTGGGGCATTGATCGAGGCTAGACCACTCGCAGGCAAAAATGATTTTGGCCGCTGGCGGGTGGAGCTAGTTTACTAGGCTACCCTGTACCTGCTCTAGAGAGGAAAAAGCCTATTAAGCATGTGCAAGAGCGTGCATGAGCCCATTTCTCCTCATCCACGCTCTGTTTAAAGCATCGCTCATGCAAGCTTTTATGCCTAAACGTCCGCCCTAACTCCTAAATCCCTCAATCAAATTATATAGCGGGACTATATAGTGGACTTTATAGCAAACTCAGTTAACTGACCATTCGGACAGATGATCGCTGCTTTTTGCTTCCCGTCAGTCATGTAACTCCTCCTTCACAGCGCGGCACCTTCGTCTTTATTAGTCGCCGCTGTTGGGTAGCTGCAGCCTATGGCGACAGCAGGCCGCTTTGTGAGGAGAGCTCTCTACACAAAGCATTTGTGTATACATCTGCCTCTTCTGAGGCCTTTCTTTTTTCCTCATACACTTCATAGACACTTATTGAAGCTCACCTTTCTCACAGTGGTTCTTTGAAAATTGCCAAGGGTCATAAGAGAATGACTGTCTAAAACCGTAGCTCACCACAGATATACGGCTGAAAGAGCGCACGCCCAGAAAAAGATAGCTAACGGGGCGAGCACATAGGACAGCCTTAGGTAAACGTATTGCCCGAATGATTGACAATAAGGAAGACCACTTATTTAGATGATCAACTCAATATTAAAAGATGGTCCTCTATACCTTTAAGAGCTCAAATCAACGTATGATCAAGTAAAATGATACGACTGGCAAAAAATCAAATACAAACAGCATAAATATAAAACAACAAGCCAGTCCCATCTAGGCATAATCGGAGACGATGACACATGAAGTGTGCTCCTGATGTCCAGTCTGCTCCGTAGCTTTGTTTTAGTCGCTGTAACCGCAGAAAATCCCGCTTCACAAAGATAGAATGTTATAGATAGGATGAGTCTTGACCTGAATTGTTGTAATTGGACTGATGTAATTGGGAGAGAATACCACAATTTTTTTTATATTTTGCAAAATAAAACATCACTCAGACTCTGATCGTCGATAAATTTTATATATATATATATATATATATATATACACACACACACACACGTACCGGTCCGCGGCCCGGTGGTTGGGGACCGCTGATTTTAGATGATCAACTCGGAAAAAAAAGATGGTCCTCTATACCTTTAAGAGCTCAAATCTCCACCCAGCCTTTGTAATCATGACTCAGCTTTGTGATTCTTTTCAGTAAAAACAGAAATGGCGTTAAAAGTGTAAAATTAAGAAGTCACAGCAAGACTACTTGCCTGTCGAAAATAATTAGACCAAAGTTTTTTTTTTTTTTTTTCGGCCTCATGCCCTGATTTAAAAAAAATTCAGCAACATATCAAAAAGTCGGGGATGTTTGGCCATCTCTAAATGACCTAGAGCACTGGAGCACCAGAGTTAGCAGAGCTTGATTGTGTGCTTCCTTCTCTATCCCTAATGTATCAACATGTTCACCTCCTAAAAGGTTTAGTAGTGGCTTAGTTAGGTTGCATTTAAATTGAGATGTTGTGGGATGACTTTCAGCAGGTGGCTCATCGACAAAGAGCAACATGGACTCATTGGCAGTTCTTACCTTTTGAGAAAACCTGCTTCGTTACTCACCTCTACATCTGATGTGGAGAAGCTTTAAAGTCCAAAATGCACTGTATTGTTTTGTATTCAGGGAAAATAAATGTTTTGCATGTTTTTATCACATCACGTTGTTATAAAAGGTGTGAATCTTTGTCCCTCAGGACCGCTGGTGTTTCAGCTGAAGAAGAGACCTCCGGACTACCAGGCCAGGAAAGGAAGGAAGGACGAGAAGGGCCTCAGAGGAAAGGACGGCTCAATGCCGCCTGAAAAACTGCCTTATTTGGTGGAGCTGAGTCCAGGTAGGACTTTTAGAAACTCCCCCCACTCTTATGGTGTTATGACACACGTCAGCCAACAGGTGGCAGCAAAATAGCTACTAATATATGTAGATTAATTACTCAGAAGTCAGTGGTTTTTTTTTAGGTTTTAAGTTTTTTACTCTGCCTGTTTTAATTGTAACTGAAAACAAAAGCTGAGCCTTTATTGCTGTATTTTATTTCAGAGATTTACATTACTGTAGGTTTACTGTAACACTCATATTTACATCTTGCTCCCTGCAAAGTTACCAGTGATTTATATTTATATTCACAAATATAAATTGATGTAAATGTACAAACTGTAAGGTCTGAGGTTTTTTTCAACGGATATGAAAGGTAAGTGTTTTTCCTGAAGTATTAATCTTGGAATAAAGCCTTAAGAAACTCGTGAAGAGATGCTTTCAAGTCATTTTGGAGAATAAACACAAGTTTGCAGCCCTAACAGCTTGTTTCTTGCTACTGATCCTCCTCTCTCCTTTCTCTCCATCTGCTTTTTTTTTAATCACCTGGCATCATTACCTCTCCTGACCCCAAAGGTGACCCAGAAACTCCCCACTATGCTGGGATGTTTTTGGGGGACCCGAGGCCCTGATGCAGGAGCATACTAACGCATCTGTCACATTAACAGAGCGGTTTACTGGTCACCGGTTGTGGGTACAGTGGGTTTAATAAACAGAGCTGAGTGCTGTCAGTCTGAATGAGATATTTTCTTAATATTTTAGGTCAGAATTATGAGAAAAAAGGAGATTAAGAAATAATAAAAGTTTAAAAAGTTAATGTGAAATGTTTTAACAATACAGTTAGTTATTCAGTGAGACTAATATTAGAGTTCATTTCTCATACTTACGTAAACTCACGTAAATACATCTTACCAGTAGCCAACCGATGAGTTAGCCTCGATACAGAAATGTTTGGGACCAATGATATACAGTGACGTGCATGACGTCAACGCGTTAACTGAAGCAAAAATAAACATGGCTGGGTCAGTTTCAGCTGGAATAACCTCTATTTCTTTTTTAAAAAAACGAACAGGATGTTTGCAGGTTCCTCGTGTCGGGATTGCGTTAGTTTGGTTTATAGGTTAACTCTGCTAGTTGTGAAACAAATCAAGAATGTGATTTTAGCCAATCACAGCCGCTATTGCTGCTGTGATTGGCTAAAAATTCGACATAGGAGGCCCCCAATCAGTTTGAAAGAATTGTACTGAATGTCCCAACTTTTGCAAACACGTTCTACAGGAGGCGTCCAAGACTGATACCATGTAGGAACTGAATTCAACTACACGTATTAATCTGGTTTATGCCAGGTTACTTTTACGCTCCAATAAAGCCTGATATCGCTAAACATGTCCATGGTTTGGGAAATGTCGACTGAGAATTAGTAATTAGAATATTGACCATATTTTTGATTTTGAGTCACCAACTTCTGTCGCTCAGTTTGTTCAGGGTTTAAAAAAAAAATTGGATTAGCTTTGTACAAAAAATCTCTGGCTAACTACGTTCCTATTCCACATTAGACTAAAATGTATTCTGGCTCAAAAACAAATAGCTGGACTGTTCTACTTACATTGACATGAGTAATATGAATAAATGGTTGAACAAATACAAAATGTGTAAAGTAAACGTGTTGGAATATTCCGACGCTCTGGCTAGCTACTCGTTTATCTAGTATATCACATGGATGCGGCGTGTACATGGCGTGTTTGCCTCATTCATCGTTTACATGCTTACGGATCAGGTTGTCCATTGAGATAAACCACTTCTTAGCAAGATTATAATTTTTTATCCTGCAAATCCAATCAGAATATTCCGAATGCCATGTTTACATGACAAATTTTAATCCCATCGTACGTTTATTCCGATTAGCTTCGTCTTGTTAAGCATAGCTGCTAAACATAGCTGCATACAGTTAGTTAGTCCTGGAATGTTTTTGAATTTAATGTAAAATATATTTCACTTCTTTTCCTATGAAGGCAGTTTTGATTTGGATCTTAAAACAGATTTTTTTCTCCCCCCAATACAAATGGATTTAATTCTTTATTTCCCGTTTTATAGAGTAGTGGGATTTTAAACAGCTGTAGTGCTGATAAATTTGTGGTCTGTGTGCGTTTTGGGGTTAGTTGGTTATTATTGCATATTTCTTCCTCCTTGCTGCATTTTTACCTTCTGCTATGTCTCTTTTTTCCCACCTTCTCATGGCATGTTTTGGTTGCCTGTTTGTGTGTGTGTGTGCGCGTGTGTGGGGTCTGTGCATGTGTCCGTCTGCTCCTTACCTGCCTGCCCGCCTGCCTGCCTGCCTGCCGTCTGTAGGCCGAGGGAATCACTATGCCTACTACGCCTATCGGCACCAAGAAGGTAAAAACTGCACCGCACCTCCTCCTGTTTTTCCAGCAGAGGGGTTGGTTCTGCTCTGAAGCCTTTTCAGCTCAAACATGTTGGCTTAGAAATGGCAGATGTTCGGTGTAACGTTTTAATCAGATATTCATACTTTGTCACAGATGAGGGGTAACGATGCTATTTATCTAGGATTTTGATTACAGCTACATAAGTATGACACTTTTACAGTATTAATTAAACTTTTATTACATTTATATTGTAGCAGTCTGAGTTGTTGTTGTGGATGATCCCTTACAGACTAAAAATAGACTGATACATCGCTGAACAATATTTTTGGCCAAAATTAGTGCTTTTTTAAAATCAGTGATGCATGCAGACGTTCCATTCATTAGTGCTTAGGTCTTCAACAGGGGGTCTGCCACCCCTAGGCGGTCCACGGAGGTACTGCAAGGGGGTGGCGAAAGTTTTGGTTGAGTTATATTTCCCCCCCACAATTTTTTTCCACTAATTGAAAAGTCTTTAAATCCACATTAACATGAATTCAACACACTGTAGTAAACAGATAAATGGAGGCAGAAGACGTCTTTCAGTCATCAATGCACACATTCAGAGACACACAGGAGCTCTTTCAAGCTGGGCACCGTTTCATTCACAACACCTGTCCCATCAACCAGGAATCCAAATCAGAAATACTTTAATAATCCCAGGATGAAATTACGCTACATTACTCCTATAATAGTGATTATAGGACCAGTTTGATATAACACAATTTCATACAATATATATCATTAGGGGGTCCCTGCTCCATCTTGCCATCAGTTTGGGGTCCTTGGCCTGGAAAAACATTGAAGAATCCTGCATTAGTGCATTCAGCAGCAATGTTTTAGCAAATTTGACTTGGTGTTTTATAGACGTGTATCATATATTTTTCCCTTTTATCATGTAAACTAGGGATGGAACGATTTATGAAAACCGTCCGAACCGTTCGGTTCGACTGTCTCGGTTCGATTCGCGTGTGTTTCGTTCGGTTCATGCGTTGCTCCTTTTTCTCATAGGCGAAGCGTTTACACTCCAGAGCAGAAGGCGGCGGTACTGCGACCAAAGCCAACCACCAGTAGTAAACAAGAAGAAGAAGCGAAGCAGCTTAGCCGGGTGTAGCAGAAAAAAAATGAGTTGTTGTGGAGAATTGTGTGGGTATGGCGAGTGGGAAAGAACAGGAGTTGGAAGACGCGCCAGCAGCACTTTATAGGTCTGCTGTATGGGAGCGCTTTGCATTTAGAGTGACCTACGATGACGGCAGAAAGAAAGTTGTGGATAAAAGTGCAACAGTGTGCAAGAATTGTGCAACACGTTTTGTTTATGCTAACAGCAACACGACCAACATGTCAGGTCAACAATCAACATACCGAACCGAAAGCCGTGACCACGAAACCGTGAACTGAACCGTGGATTTTGTGAACTGTTCCACCCCTAATGCAAATAGATTAATGGAAGGTATTATCTTCTCCACAAATTAGCCCCCAAAAATCGGCAGCACATATCGTGGATCAGTTACACCAGTGGTCCAAATTCCAAACAGCCATTTTGCCCCGAGTCCAACCGAGTAAAATTTGTTCAGAACCACAACTTTGCCAAAGGAACAAGACAATTTTCCTTTAAAATACGAAAACACAATTGCATTATCTTATTTCAAGTGCATATTATCTAAGTATCTTATTTTAAGAGTAATAATACTCATTCCATTGGCAAACTATTTAATTTACCTGCTCAAATTAAGGATAAATACTCTTGATTTATGAAATTTTTACTTATTTCTTGATCGTTTTCCCAGTGTATTATACTTCATCTGTTTATCAGTTTAGGTCACTATAAATAGCATTGTAGAAGTTACTGTACAAAGAGCCACAGGCTGCAACCCTGTTTACACTAATAACTAAATAATCTGTACCTGCATCACCATTAAAGAATGTGTATCTGTCAATCTCTATTACAAACCATAATGGACTAGAACCTCCAGAAAGGATGAACCTAATCTATCTTTGAATAGTTGTCTCCAAAGGATTTTTGTCCTCCTCATTCCTCCACAGCAGACATTTTGAACTAATGTGCTGCTTTGCTTTTACTAAAACTTGCTTACTAATAATCATTAGCTTTTCTTTTCTGCTCACTCGCTGCATCACTTCAGTCAGAATTACTTCTGCACACACCACTTCCGATTGACTGTTTATTCTGGAAATAATGAAATAAATGAATGTAGCCGCGCCTTGATTTGTGCTTAAACTGAGGTTTTCTGTGCCTCCAGACGGCTCCGACTCCAGAGACAAACCGAAGCTGTACCGGCTTCAGCACAGCATCACAGAGGTCGGTTCGGACTGCACAGAAGACGGAGCCATCCAGGTGAACCACCAGAACTCCAGCTGTTTATGAGCTTTGTTTTAGTTGATTATAATCTCCTAAAGAAGTTTATTTATCAGTAGAATCATTTTAAACACTATTTTATTTGGTTTTAATCCTTCTCATTCAGATACACCTAAAGAGTGGGAATGTGTAACAGGCGTGTAACGAGAGGCGTGTTTAGAAATACTTTATTTACCCAGATCAACTACACCCAACTTAGTAACATAGCTGTATCAGAAGGGCTTTCCTGCATGTTTCACACCAGACAGCATCTAGAAAGTAAATGGATGTTAGCAGAACTTTTGCGATTAGAGTCCTAGAAGTATTTTCAGACTCTAGACATTCAGGTTTGTGGCAAAAACCAAAATGTTTTTTGAATTCCTGCGTGCTTGTTTTTGTTTCGTCTCATGATTTTTTTTTTTTTTATGGTGACTCAAGACGCAGCGTGCTGTTTTCACTACCCGTAAACTTAAGAGATGTTTACGTCCTTTACCATCTGCCCCACTGTGCTTGAAGACTTGGTTCTTTATTTTTTAAAGATGTTAACTATCATCCTGCTGTAGATTTATCTTAATTTGGCTGGGGTTGGGATGCTGCGATGGTGTGGAGGTAGACTGTATGACCCATAGACCGGCTGACACAGGTTTAAGTTCCGATCATGTTGACCTTTCCTGAATGTCTTCCCCCCCCTTTCTTGCAATCCGCTTTCCTGTCTACATACTTTCAAAATAAAAATAAAAACAACAATTAAGGGCACTAGAGCCTAAAAATTTGGCTGAGGCGCTGTTTTCTTGTACCTGCAGTCTCATGAAGACCAGCAGACATCTGCCTTACTTTAACAACGTGCTCTCCTGTCTTTCCCATTTTTAAGATCAGGTAGAGAAATTAGGCATCTGTTATGGATTACAGAAAAAAAATCATGATGAATGATGATGCATCTTGTTTACAGATGCATTTTTGATTTCTATGTTTCAGTAAAAAAACAACAACAAAAAAAAAAAAAAACCCAGTGGCATCTCTGCTACGGGTGTAAATCACATCCATCATGGCGATTCGATTCAGTATCGATTTCCTGACCCAACGATTCGATTATTTTCGATACTCAAGAAAACACCACGATTCGATTCGATTAATTGGTTCATGTTTTTATTTATTTATTTATTTATTTTTTTACACCTTACAGGGTAAACAAAGTTTCAAGTTTGAAATAAATCAATGAAAGCTGTAATATCGTTATGCTTTTTTTTTTTTTTTTGAGAAACTACAGAAAATAACAGAAGTAGAAAAGTTGTACTCCACCTTTTCCTATTAAAACCTCATTCACTGAATAATAATACCCCTGCGTTATAGATTCTGCAAGGCCTTGCATCAAAAAAT
>NW_015150529.1:872663-875198 GCF_000732505.1 Cyprinodon variegatus | reverse complement strand
TGTTTCCCCAAAAATTCGCAGACCTTTTTTTTTCAGTTAAAAAGTTGCTTTTTGCATCCTCTAACCAGCACCAATAAAGATGGATATTCTGCTGGCAGTCTTTATTCATACAGTAGATTCATACTAAATATAAAGTTAGGAGGATATTTTCAAATATCAACTTTAAACATTTTAATGAACGATAACCTCCAGCCCTCCATTATCTTGGTGGTTTTTTTAAAAAAATGCATTTTATTAAGATATCAATTTTTGCTTTGATATTTAAAAAAAGAAATGCTCAAGGCAAACTTGTTTTTTTTTTTTTTTTTTTTTTTTTTTTTTTTTTTTTTTTTAGATGAAAATTTATTAGAAAATGTCTAAAGAAAAAGTTAATAGAAAAATAAAAACCAAAAAAGTAACTATATGATATGAAACGGCCCTACGACTGGTTTCTTCTTCAGGTGGTTCTGCTCAACTGGTCCATCTGATTGAATTACTTCAGAGCTTCAGGCTGATTCTTCCAGCTGATGCAAAGTGAGTTTAGTGCTTCTGTTCTGTCTGTTTGCCTGCAGCTCCTCGGCCCGGGAATCCTGCCCCACCACTGCAACCTGATGCACAGCGAAGGCATGGTGACCGTGACGCCGCACGGCCCCGACGCCGACACCTTCGTGGACGGGCAGCGGGTCACAGAGACCACGGTCCTCCGCTCTGGATGCACCCTCCAGTTCGGCTCAGCGCACGTCTTTAAATTTGTCGATCCGATGTTCGACCAGGGAGGGAAGAGGGATCCAAACGCCGCCATGAGGACCCGACACAAATCTGGGTGAGGGAGGAGGAGAGCGGCTCCGTCTCCTGTCATCTTTACTCTTTCTCTTTTTCCCGCTTGCTCTTTTAAAATATATGATCAGAGTGTCGTAGATGGTGGGTGGAGAAAAGGAGGTTAGATGAAAAGCAAGGAGGCGGTGCTTGGTTAGGCTGGATGGAGGAAATGAGAGGAGAGGAAGAGCAAAGGTCTAGGGTTATGGCAACACGCTGCCCTCTAATCTGATCAGCATGGTGTTGGGTGGGGCCTCCCGCTCGCTGCACTTTCACTATAACACAGAGAGCACAGTAGATGAGAGGAGAAACGAGTGTGTGAGAAAGTTAAATATGAGGGCTGGCTTGGAAATATTTGTTTTATAGCTTTTAAAGGGCTTCAGCAGCAGGTAGCAGTTGGAGAAGAGCAGACGGAGCGTAAGTGACCTTCATTTCTCCGTAATTCTAGTTAAATCCAGGCTGGATTCCATAAAATGTAGTTCAGCTCTTGTCTTTTGGGGCTTCTAAGATGTTTAGCTTAAGATATAACTTTATGAATCCAGAATTGGCTCCATTCCTGGATAAAGATCAAAACTTTTCTCCTAATTAGAATGTTTTGTTTTAGTGTTTAGTTAAAGAGTGACTTTGCTCACTATATATTTAAAAGTGGGCAGAATTGAGTTCCTCCCAGCCTGAGTGTTGAGTTCATGTTTACACTCCAGCAAAAACCTCCCATCAGGTGATTTCCATCAGCCTTCACAGACAGGGAGGAAGAAGTAATCAGAATGTAAACTGAGCTGAAACTAGAACCCATTTCTTAGTTTTAGTAAAGAAAGAGGAAATTAAAACTGCTTTAAGTTTCCCCTGCATGTTTTTAAGGCTGCTATCAACTGCTTGTCTAATCACGTCCTGGAGTTCTAATCGCCACATGGAACACTGTTGACTGTGCTTTAGAAAACATCCTTTATCTCCATGTCTTTTATCTACATATTATGGCTGCATCATTTTGCAATAGGCAAATACACATTCCTGCAACATCCTTCCCTGTCGCTGCCTCGCCTTTCCACGTCACACATGATTAAATAAAATATGTGCTACAAAACAAAGACATGCTTAGCTGTACAGGTTTCCTCACCTGGTAGCTTCTGTTGTTTTTGGTTTAATGCTGAGGAAAAGCTTCTCTTTTTGCTTGTAGACTCTTTATGGCAAACCGTTTGATATTTAATTGCATTTATGGTGGAAAGATATCATTGGATGCTAATTCCCCACTTGCTTACATGGTTTTGTTTCTGATGATCTTTAGTTTAGATCACGGTTCAAAGTTTTCCAGGCCAAGGACCCCCAAACTGACGGCAGGATGGAGCGGGGACCCCCTAATGATATATATTATATTAAATTTTGTGTTATATCAAACTGGTCCTATAGTCACTCTATTACAGATGGAGTAATTTAATGAAAGTAATTTTGTCCTGGGATTATTAAAGTATTTCTGATTCTGATTCCTGGTTGATGGGACAGGTGTTGTGAATGAAACGGTGCCCAGCATGAAAGAGCTCCTGTGTGTCGCTGAATGTGTGCATTGATGACTGAAAGACATCTTCTGCCTCCATTTATCTGTTTACTGCAGTCTGTTGAATTCATTTTAATGTGTATTTAAAGACATTTCAATTAGTGGAAAAGATTGCAGGGGGGGAATAAAAAAAAAAGTAATAAACCAAAACTTTCACGACCCGCTATGCAGTACCTCTGTGGAGTCATGGA
>NW_015150529.1:869107-871834 GCF_000732505.1 Cyprinodon variegatus | reverse complement strand
CAATGGAATTTCCCATTGGGAACCTACTAGCACTAAGTTGCTAACTGGTTAGCAAGATGCTTCCGAGGAACCGGCCACAATCAAACTTACTTGCGAACCTCCCGCCACAACAATCCCGCCCCCTTGATAAACGACCAATCACATTCACTTTATTCACTCGTGTAAAGCCACTTCCCTATGACTTTAAGATTAACTTGGTGTTTTAAGCTATCATTTTCCAATCCAATGTAATATCGCGCCTGCTGGATGCAGCCTTTCCCAAACGGCTGACGGCCACAGAGTGATGAGAGCACAGTTTAATATTTGGAGTTCTGACTCACAACATCACAGACCCTCCGCCATGCTTATCGGTGAGTGAAAGGTTGCTTAAACATAATAGTGATTTAATTCCATGCATACTTTTTTTCCCCTTTACTCCTATTTCACCAAATCCTACAAAATTTTTAATGGTAAGAAGGAAACATTTGTTTTAATGGCACCACTCTAGGAAGAATAATTTAGATGCTGTCTAATGGATGTTATGGAAAGTTGCTGTTCAGGCTTCTTTTATCTTGTTACCTTTACATGTGGAGGGTTCTGATTGGTCTTTGTCTTGGTCTGATGTCAAGTGAATGCTGCAAAAAAATTCAAATCCAAGTCATTTTTTCTTAAAATAAGTGGATTTTTCTTGAATTGAGGAGATAAGTGAGATATTTTGCCTATGGAACAAGACAATTTACACTGAAAAAAATGATGCAACCCTTTTTGGCATTTATCATATCATATTTAGTTACTTTAACGCAATTGTTTCATGTTATCAGGGTAGGACATAAAACAATTGTGTTAAAGAAACTAAATATATGATAAATGCCAAAAATGATTGCATATTTTTTTTCAGTGTACATTTGAAATAAGAAAACAATATTGCATTCTCTTATTTCAAGAGCATATTATTTATTTATCCTATTTTAAGAGTATAAATACTCATTCCATTGGAATATCATCTTATTAACCTACTTAAATTAAGGCTAAATACACTAGTTTTAGGAGTTTTTGCAGTTGATATTGTATTTTGCCTTAGGGTAGGTAGTATGTACAAGTTTTCTGCTTTATTAATAAAAGTGTTTTCTATATCATATATATTGCAGCTATCTGGACATAAGGTCTGCTAGGGTTTCTACAAGTTGACATTTCTGGATATTTTCTGCTCAGATTCGTCTCCTTTGACGCCGCATGGCAACGCTCTGTATTGGATATGTAGCAGATGTGATATGAGAGAAAAACCAGAGACATGAAATAAAGATTTAAAGATCTCAGCTTATGTTCCAGCCAGAAATGGAAACTTTTAACCCTCAAAGTCCAACGTAAACATCAGTTGGTTGTTTTTTTTCTCCTGAAATTGCATAAAAAAATGATTGTTCAAAGCTAAGATTTGGATATAGTTTTTTAAGCTGTGGTGCAGTGCAACAATGAGGTTCTGATTTTTGTAGAAAGTGTAATCTTTGAATGTGCTCAAGAAAAAACTCAATCTTCGAACTATAAGTAAAAAAAAATAAATAAATTACAGAACAGCAGCCCAGATTCACTTTAAATTCTAATCAGAGCTGTTATACTGTGACCAAAACTCTAAAGGTCTTCAGTGGTTGTTGAGTTTTTACTTGGTTGTCTGAGATATCATATGTTTCAGCAGCAGCTGTAGTTTCTCTGAGCCCGTCTGCAGTGTGTGAAGTGGTGGATGCGGATCCCTGTGGTTTTCTGGGCCGCCGTCCAAACTTTCACAGATACCTTCTTCAGTCCAACAAGAGTCTTGTTGAGATGTTAAGTCTGATTACTGCCTCAATCTGGCAGATTTTTTAGGGACGTGAGGCATTTGGCGCTGGGTTTTGGCAGCTGCTCAGGCGGCCGTGTAGTGAAGGGGTGTTGGGACCTTTAATCTGCTGCCTCCCGACTGATGCCGGACTGTCAGCTGCGGCATTTAGCTTCAATCGGTGAGAGATCGGAGCGTTAAAAGATCCCAGACGTCTGGAGCGACGTTTGGACCGTTGCTTTTATCCAATGATTAACACATGTCTGCATAAAACTGCAACAGTCTTGAAATAGTTTTAGGTCTTTATTCTTTTTACTTGTAAAATGTTTTTATTTGGTTCATTAAAAGCAGAAACAACAGAGTGTTCAGTTTTATCCTTTAGCAATCTAAACACCATCATACATTTAGTATTTAAACAGAATACTGATCAGAAGAGCAGATTGACTCCCTCATGGATGATCTATTAAATTTGACCTTACTTGAACATGTACGTTTCCCTCTCCCTAAGCAAGTAACCTTCACCACATTATTCCCATACTAGCTTGGTTACTAGTTTATGTAATGATGCATAAAATACACGGTTCTGCACCTTTTGATATGTTTAAATCAAGAGTATTTGATCGTAACATATAAAGCAATATGTTTTTCTCAATTTCTTAAAATAATTTTATCAGCTTATTACTGGTGGAACAGTTGCCAAAATCCACGGTTCGGTTCACGGTTTCGTGGTCACGGTTTTCAGTAGGGTTGGGAATTGAAAAGATTTTCACGATTCCGATTCCCTTTTCGATTCTATGAAACGATTCGATTCTTTATCGATTCTTTTTTCGATTCCAATTTGGGGGAAAAGGGAGAACAAACAGTTTGATTATCAGAATCAACTTTGTTTACTTAACTATTGCACAATCTTACAAACTCAACAAGATCGAGATGTCCACAGG
>NW_015150529.1:865783-867737 GCF_000732505.1 Cyprinodon variegatus | reverse complement strand
CCGAACGAAACACACGCGAACTGAACCGAGACAGTCGAACCGAACGGTTCGGACGGTTTTCATAAACCGTTCCATCCCTAGTTTACATCAAGAGTATTTGAACATAACATATAAAGTAATATATTTTTCTCAATTTCTTAAAATAATTTTATCAGCTTATTCAACTGTAAAAAAAGCACAAAGTAAAAAATAAAGAATAAGATGATTGTGGATTTTCTCATTTAAAAGTCATGGCTACAAGTTAAGTCCTCCCGGCCAGTAAGTGGCGCCCTCTTGCTCATCCACTCTCCTTTTGTTTTCTGCCATTTCTCTATTAACAAGTATGTTCTTGAGAAGAACACGGCAAAGTCTGGACTTGGTGAGAACGGAGCACGGAGCATAAATATGGGTCAATTGGAAAAGATGTGTACTTTTCCTATCAAGTATAACTGATGATTCCAAGTAAAATTTTAAAAAAATTTAACAGGTTTTTCTTTTTTTTCCATTAGATAATTGCAGCGTTATACTGTAGATGCACAGCATAATGCTGCCAGCACCATGCTCACACAAATCTTGGATTCTAATGCCTCACCTTTCCAAACCACCGGAATACCTCAAAATCCATCTGGACTGATTGTTTAATTAGTTTTTTTTTTTAAAAGTGGAGTATTTCTGAAGAAAACTTTGAGCCAATTTGGACATAAAACTTGCTTCACTGCGGACGGTTTAAATTAGGTTCTAGCATGATGAGCTATGGCTGTTTCTTACCATCCGAACCAATTTAATTTAGAATTAGGAGAACATTATGGCGCAATGATTTCATTTCCTATGTTTTTTGGGGAATTCGACCCTGATCTCCTGGAATGGACTTTATCTTGACCTGGATGGAAAGTTTGATTCACTATTGTCATAAGTTGTGTTTGTTTATATAAACTTCACTGATTCAGCAGTCAGATATCAGTCCAGAGTTAGAAAAGATGTTTGAGCTTGATAATGGAGGGTCATTTAAGCATTAGTGGATAAAGTTAAAATCCCCTCCAAATCAAAACCTGTTTTTAAACTGTATTATAGTTTTTTAATAAGTTTCTTCTGTTTTAGAAACGGAACAGCTAAATTATTATGACATTACAGCCAAAGGATGCAAAGTTCCCGGCAGACCTACATATTGTTGTGAAGGTTAAAAGCTGGTAGATAAATGGATTGTTTATGGTTGTGATGCTGCGATTGGTGTAACCTAGTTTTAGCCGCCTGCTGGTTATTCTGACCGTCAATAAGAGTGGAAATGTTCTGCTGTGTTGAACCCAACTGCTGTGCTGTCAGTAGAGGACAAACACACAGTGGGCCAGCTGGACTGCGCTTCTGGACACCTGCCGTGTTTTTTCTTCTTAATTACAGCATAATGTTTAATGTTTCTGAGTTTATATATAAAGGAGTCGTCCTCCAGCCTCTTAGCTGTGGCTCTCTTCTTCCAGAGGATGAGTTAGATAAGTAAATGTGGCTACTGGATTAAATCTGACCTCGTTTTGTTTTCAGCGATGAAAAGTCAAACGTTTAAACTGTCGACTGTTTGTTTGTCATCTGCAGCAGCGTACCAGAGACCACCTTCGACCTCCGTGGAGACGTCCACAGTGGAGGGGCTCTTCCAACAAGCAAGGTGACCAACCTGCTAGCCTTTATCCTCAATGCTGCCCTGAAGGAATCTGTACATTTAGGCTGAGGCTTTTTGTAATTGTATTTTTTTTTTTTTAAATAGGATGTGAAGTACTCTTAGAAGTATGGAGAACAGGGGGATTTTTGGTTCTGTTTATTGTTTATTTATTTTAAGGTATGGTTAATTTAGCATAACTGAAGTTTCTAGATAATTAGCTATTGATTGAAGTGACTGATTCACCAATGAAAGGGGAAAAGTTGCATGTTTATGATGCAGAAATTTTGTGTGATGTGGTTTTACTCAATCAATACTCATAATTATTAA
>NW_015150529.1:858048-864840 GCF_000732505.1 Cyprinodon variegatus | reverse complement strand
TAATTTCCTCAGGATTGACCAAAATCTACCCAAATTCCTTTCTAAAATCAGTGCCATTTCTATTACTATAGCGTAAAGGCTGAAATGACTGAATACAGTAAAAACTAAACTCCGTTGATGTTTTATTTGTGTATTTATAAGCAGACCTGTGTGGGTTTTTGTGTTAAATGTCTTTTCAATCAATCAATCAATCACGTTTATTTGTATAGCCCATTACAATAGCCAAATGGTACCCAAAGTGCTTTACAACAGAGCCATAAAACAATACATAATGAACAATACATAATGAGCACACAGAAAGAGGACATCTAAGAGACAGTATTATCCTAGTCAGAATAAAGAAATTAAATGTCTTTTTATTTCTTTATTTTAATTGCTTTTTAAAAGGGGGGATTTTTGTTCCATTTAAGTGAAAACTTTCTGTTTTGTCGTTTGCAGAGCTCAGGAAAACTGGAGATGGAGAGAGGCATGGTTAAACCTATGATCAGAGAAGATCAGGACAGCAGGTCAGACTTCTTCTTCTGACTTCATCCAGCCATTTTCTCGGCCAGTCTTCCAACCGTGTTGTCTTCTCTCCTCAACAGGTCCCAGGACCTTTCAGCAGACAGGACAGAGCTGACTCTTCCAGCCAGCATCGACTTTAGAGAAAACTGTGAGCATCTCCGCCGGCCTGTCGCTCAATAGCTGGAAACTATTGAACCTTTATTTTAGTCTCTTTCAATCTGAACTGACTGAAGTGTAAATGTTGTTAAACAGTGTCTGCAAGTTATAAAAGGTATTTAACCATTTAAAGCCAAGTGTATCATATTTGATACATGAGATTTTCAGACTTCTGTATCACCAGTGTGATATTTTTGTTCTTGAAAACTCTGACTTAAGGGTTCATTATGCATGACGCAGGGAAAATGAGTCGTTTACAACTTTATCAAAGCCTCTTCATGCAGTTTGAGAGTCACAGTCATTTTTTTCCTTGAGTTTTTCCACAATCCTTTGATTGTGGTCATATTTATCTGCTAAATCACTAGGGGTGTAAATCACACCCATCATGGCGATTCGATTCAGTATCTATTTCCTGAACCAACGATTCGATTATTTTCGATACTCAAGAATACACCGCGATACGATTCGCTTAATTATTATTATTTTTTTCTTTTTTACACCTTACAGGCTAGACAATGTTTCAAATTTGAAATAAATCAATGAAAGCTGTAATATTGTTATGCATTCTTTTTGAGAAACAACAGCAAATAACAGAAGTAGAAAAGTTGCACTCCACCTATTCCTATTAAAACCTCAAAAAACATGAATCGATTCTCTTGCACGTATCGATGCATCGGATCGTCGGCTATTGGATCGATGCATCGATACAAAACGATTATTATTAACACCCCTATAAATCCCAGGATGTTTTCTGTGTAGAACCGCCTGCGCTTCAATCTTTTCCGTCAAGTTTAAAACAAGCTGTACACGATCAGATGCATGTAGTGAAGGGAAAAGGTATAAAAGTTTACCCAGAAATGCCTAATGTATTAAAATAGATGCAAATAAATTTAACTTTTAAAATATTTAGGTTTTTTGTTTTATTTAGGCTTTAAAAGGTTAATAAAATCAGCAAAAATACAAACCGTTACAAAGAAATAAATGACATCTGACAAAATCAAACACATCTGAGTGCCCAGTTAAACACTTTGTTTTTGTGAAAAAGCTGTCTCCTAAAAAATACACGCTTTAAGCCTATATTTGCTATTTTTGTTTGTGAGAAGGACCTGAGTCAGCGATGACATAGACATCAGTCAGTGTGTGTAAATAAGTGGTAAAACAGTGTGCCTTAAAACCTTTCCTGTCAGTTTATGCTCTAACAATAGACCTTAAATGCTCCAAATGAACAGCTCACTGCTCTCACTGACATGTCTGCGAACGTCAGCGCAGTCTATGCCGACTCTGTACAAGGTGCTCACAAAGCTACCTTTATTCAGGGTTCCCACGGGTCCTTAAAAAGTCTTAAAAGGCATTGAATTCTTCAAAATAAAACTAAGGCCTTAATTGGTATTAAAATGTCTTAAATCAGTCTTTCGTAGGTCTTAATTTTTAAAACATCATAAATAGGATTATTTTTATTATGATTTATTTTTGTAATCTAAATATTTTTGCAATTATAAAAAAAAAATTAACTGCTCGCCATTATTGGTTCCGTCCCGATAGCGGAACCAATAAAAGCGTTGTTGCAGCCGGGACATTTGGGAGATGCACCATTTACTCTTTGTCTGGAAAATATGAGCAAGTGTAACTATAACGAAAATTGGCTCCAGCCAAGAGTTTTCTCCATGGCTAAAACCAGAGAACATACATGAGGCTCAGTGGATTTTGTGCAAGAGGTCATTCAAGCTCAGAACGATGGGAATTAAGGCAGTGGAGTCGCACATGCGAAGCGCGAAACACAAAGCTTCAAAATCAAATTACAGAGAAACAGCCGGTATTTCTCAGTTTTGTTCCACCCTTTTTGTCTGCAAAACAAAGTTTGTGAATTCAGTTAAATAATTGTTAAAATATATCTGTCATTTGTGTGTTTTTAGCTTTCTTCCTGTATGGGAAGCTTTTCAAAATTTGAAACATTAGTGCAGTGGTTTATGTTAAAATAAACCTTTGGGTGAAGTTGTCGCAAGCAGGTTTTTCTTGTGTTTCTTGTGAATTGGTAAATTTTTATTTCAAGTGGCATTAAAAAGTCTTGAAAGTAACTTGCCTTATNTTTGAGAGTCACAGTCATTTTTTTCCTTGAGTTTTTCCACAATCCTTTGATTGTGGTCATATTTATCTGCTAAATCACTAGGGGTGTAAATCACACCCATCATGGCGATTCGATTCAGTATCTATTTCCTGAACCAACGATTCGATTATTTTCGATACTCAAGAATACACCGCGATACGATTCGCTTAATTATTATTATTTTTTTCTTTTTTACACCTTACAGGCTAGACAATGTTTCAAATTTGAAATAAATCAATGAAAGCTGTAATATTGTTATGCATTCTTTTTGAGAAACAACAGCAAATAACAGAAGTAGAAAAGTTGCACTCCACCTATTCCTATTAAAACCTCAAAAAACATGAATCGATTCTCTTGCACGTATCGATGCATCGGATCGTCGGCTATTGGATCGATGCATCGATACAAAACGATTATTATTAACACCCCTATAAATCCCAGGATGTTTTCTGTGTAGAACCGCCTGCGCTTCAATCTTTTCCGTCAAGTTTAAAACAAGCTGTACACGATCAGATGCATGTAGTGAAGGGAAAAGGTATAAAAGTTTACCCAGAAATGCCTAATGTATTAAAATAGATGCAAATAAATTTAACTTTTAAAATATTTAGGTTTTTTGTTTTATTTAGGCTTTAAAAGGTTAATAAAATCAGCAAAAATACAAACCGTTACAAAGAAATAAATGACATCTGACAAAATCAAACACATCTGAGTGCCCAGTTAAACACTTTGTTTTTGTGAAAAAGCTGTCTCCTAAAAAATACACGCTTTAAGCCTATATTTGCTATTTTTGTTTGTGAGAAGGACCTGAGTCAGCGATGACATAGACATCAGTCAGTGTGTGTAAATAAGTGGTAAAACAGTGTGCCTTAAAACCTTTCCTGTCAGTTTATGCTCTAACAATAGACCTTAAATGCTCCAAATGAACAGCTCACTGCTCTCACTGACATGTCTGCGAACGTCAGCGCAGTCTATGCCGACTCTGTACAAGGTGCTCACAAAGCTACCTTTATTCAGGGTTCCCACGGGTCCTTAAAAAGTCTTAAAAGGCATTGAATTCTTCAAAATAAAACTAAGGCCTTAATTGGTATTAAAATGTCTTAAATCAGTCTTTCGTAGGTCTTAATTTTTAAAACATCATAAATAGGATTATTTTTATTATGATTTATTTTTGTAATCTAAATATTTTTGCAATTATAAAAAAAAAATTAACTGCTCGCCATTATTGGTTCCGTCCCGATAGCGGAACCAATAAAAGCGTTGTTGCAGCCGGGACATTTGGGAGATGCACCATTTACTCTTTGTCTGGAAAATATGAGCAAGTGTAACTATAACGAAAATTGGCTCCAGCCAAGAGTTTTCTCCATGGCTAAAACCAGAGAACATACATGAGGCTCAGTGGATTTTGTGCAAGAGGTCATTCAAGCTCAGAACGATGGGAATTAAGGCAGTGGAGTCGCACATGCGAAGCGCGAAACACAAAGCTTCAAAATCAAATTACAGAGAAACAGCCGGTATTTCTCAGTTTTGTTCCACCCTTTTTGTCTGCAAAACAAAGTTTGTGAATTCAGTTAAATAATTGTTAAAATATATCTGTCATTTGTGTGTTTTTAGCTTTCTTCCTGTATGGGAAGCTTTTCAAAATTTGAAACATTAGTGCAGTGGTTTATGTTAAAATAAACCTTTGGGTGAAGTTGTCGCAAGCAGGTTTTTCTTGTGTTTCTTGTGAATTGGTAAATTTTTATTTCAAGTGGCATTAAAAAGTCTTGAAAGTAACTTGCCTTATGCTGTAGGAACCCTGCTTTTTATATCTGTATGTGGCGTCTGACTGCGTATAATGGTTCATACTGAACTGTTATAAAAGTGTCAGCGAGCTGAAAAGGCTCCATAGGTGATATCTGGCAGCGACACGCGACTCAGAACAGGCAGTCATGTGAGAACTCATTCTTATGTTTTTGTTAATCATGCAGGCAAACTTGTTTGACGTAGCCTTTGCATTCTGGGAAATAAAGGCATTTTCTTTTGGGAAACGTAGGAAGAGGTAACTTGATGATGAATCCAGAAACGTGGGTGTGGATCAGTGTGTACAATCCGCTCAATTATATGAGACGGACATAAATACTAGTGGTTGAAATGTTAACATTGTCTGATCAGGATAACAAAGGTTAGCTCAGCTTATAGGAGACCTAAAGAATCAAAAAATGACATAAAAAAATGCTTTAAGTTTTTACAAAGGATAGTACAGTTTTAGAATTTGGTTAAAGATCAGTTCTGGCAAAAAAAAAAAGAAAAGTCCATTATTTCAGGAATTTAGACTTTATTTATTAGAATTGCTCTTTAATTAAATGTTGAATTCCTTTAGTTAATTTTTCTGACGAACGACTGTTCCCTTCTTATAGATGACAATAAAATCGCTTTTGTCTTGAATTAGGTTTAAATAACCTATAACTGTTTTTATAAATCAGTGTTTTTACCGAGGAGAAAAAGAAGTATCCTTTAATTTAAAAAATGTGGTAATTTATTTGAATTGTGAACCTAACGATATTTACCCACCATTATATTTTAATAGTTAAATAAAAAGTCACAGTCATATTGGTTTTAAAAACTGTTAGAACAGAAGTAAAAAGGTATTAATTTGAGCGTAACATTTCCTATAATGGACATTTACAAAGGTTATATTTACAGCCCTTTCTTTCCGGTATAATAAAAAGTGACTCATATCAGCTGAAAGCAGTGTTAACATTCATCATTTAGATATGCTTCTTGTTTTTATTTAACAGATCTTTAAAGAATGTTGTAGCAACTATATAAAAAAGGCTGATTAATGATTTTAGGTGTCATATATTTATAGATTTGCCTTTTTGTTGTTAATGTTTCAAACTGTGCTGGTTTTAGTTTATAGCTTTAGTCCTAAACAGGTTTGAAAGCAGGTCTGTCTGAAACCGGGTGTTTCCCCACAGTTTCCTTCAGCTGTTTGCTTTGTCTTTGTGCACCTTCATGTTTGTTGACCTTCCTCCAGCTTTTGTGTGTTCTGTATGTTTGGCGTAGAGTGAGCTCATCTATTTTTCCAGCCAGAGATGCAAACCTGCCCACCCACAATGCACTGGGAGTGAAACACTATTCTCCAGTTGGCTTGTTAGCGGTGCGGGTGACGCACACACTCTGTAGCAGCCCAGTCAGTCGCTCTGCTCTGATCTTTAGGCTTTAGATGAGAATTTAGAAAAAAACTCAGGCTAAGTAGCAGCTGTAACCAGTTTGGGTTCAAATACTTTTCAAAGCAATTTAAAGTTAAAGAAACAGAATTGGGCATGGCAAGTGGTTTACTGGGGAATCCCACATGGGAAGGTGGAGCCAAGTTCTGCACCAGTTACCTTAAATCTGAATCGCTGTGGGAGAAGATCCTCGCTGTTTACGTCGACTCCAGAGGGAAACACGAGGCGTCTATATTGGTTTTAAAAAGAGAAAGTAAAGTCATAGTAAAATAATAATAAAAAAAATAATTAAGCACACATTTCCTTCATGTTTTTTTATTTTCAGTTACAAATTTTTTTCATAAATCACAGTCTGCAGGTCAAACTTGACAGAATCACAGGAAGTGGTGTTACCGATTGAAAACGCCAGATTGTTGTAAATTAAAATGTCAGAAGGCACAAGGAAAATAAAGGTAAACGTAGCCCAGAATGTAAAGACTTCTTAGACTAAACTGATGGATTCAGATAACAAACTTTAGAGAAATTAAATCCTCATGACCAAACTTAATATCCATTTTAACTAATCATTGGTTTTTGAGGAAAAAAAAAAAAAGTTTAGTCTAAATTCAAATAAAATCTCCAAGTCTCATCTATAGCGGTGGTTCTCACAAGCAAGAAATACATCCGAAAATAATTAACATGTTATACTTTCATTGATTGTACAGTGATTAAAAAAAAGATATATTGTCTTATATGCTACTTTATTCGGTACACTGTCAACATGGATATTTAAGTTAGCCAATTACATTCATCTGGACTTGGTGAACTCGACTAATCAAT
>NW_015150529.1:847618-856947 GCF_000732505.1 Cyprinodon variegatus | reverse complement strand
CTTAACAAATTTAGAAAAATGTGGAAACTTTCTAGTTAGATTAGATCTGTACCTTAATAACTGCCCAATCTGATTTTCACACACAAAAAACTTTTACTTCGTCATTCTGTCTTTCCCTCTTTATGCTGTATAAGGGGATTTAAAGTTTAAATTGGCGTATAAGGCATCAACTTGTGTTGTTCGTGTTAAGGTCGATATGATCAGAAAAAGCATCGGAACAAGATTTTCATGTCTAAAAACGGGTGAAGAAGCTGAAACTAAAGAAATGGAGCAGCATATAAAAAGCCTCTGATCTCAGATCTTTGGCTATTTAGAAGTTAAAGATGATAGTAACATTCTGACTTAATAAGTCCTCATGCTCTAAATTATCATTATTCATTCATTAGGAAAGAGGCACACAATAAATGGACAATATAGTTTTAAATCTGTCTCCCACCGTCCTCTACTGCCCCTATTAGACTATAATGAACTACATTTTGATGCTAAATCTTGCTTTTTCCTTCCAGCTGAGGACACCTTCCTGTCAGCCATCATTAACTACACCAACAGCTCCACGGTCCACTTCAAGCTGTCGCCCACTTACGTCCTGTACATGGCCTGCCGCTACGTCCTGTCGCCCACCTACCGGCCCGACATGTCCCCCTCTGAGAGAACGCATAAAGTCATCGCCATCGTCAACAAGATGGTGAGCATGATGGAAGGAGTCATCCAGGTTAGTAACCCTCTCCTTTATTGAACGAAACATCATGAGTCATTTTTCACTTGGTTTCACCGTCCTCTGCTCCTGGCGGTCTTGCAGGTTTTCTCCACCTTCCTATGTTTGTTGAAATAAGGGAATGTTGTGTTTATACATCTTTACTCTTACATACTACAGTCAGTAGTTGTAAGGTGCATTTGCATATGCTCGCCTCTTGCCTCCTTTTGCTCCTGGTGTTTTGTGTTAACAGTCCGTTTCAGAAGTTTTGAGCAAACAGGAAACGATCGCAGCTCTCCGCTGTAAAGATGTTTTCTAAGATCCTGCTGATTCAGGAATCTGCCGATGCTGCTTTCTCTCTGCAGTTGTGATGCTTTGGTCTGACCAAACTGACCTGGACCTTTCTAGGGTATCTATAATGATGTGAAGATTAGTTTGGAGCAGAGGAATCTTTTTAACACTGCTAACGTATCTGCTTGGTGTCAAAAGTCTCAAGAATATTTCTAATGATGATTATAATGTATTTAAACTAAGCTTGATTGCAAAGGGACTTTTGCGAAACATTTTACCGACAGAGAAAGCAAACTGTTACACCTTTATGAACCAACCGAAGCCCCATTTACTCTACCCTCTGAAGACCGATCCGTGCCGAGCTAGGTTCCTTACGACCATTTCCACACCCCGCTAGCACGGTTCCACGCTAGCGCGGTTCCACGCTAGGGCGGTTCCACGCTAGCGCAGTTCCACGCCAGCACGGTTCCACGCTATCGTGGTTCCACACTAGCGCGTTCCACGCTAGCGCATTCCACACTAGCGTGGTTCCACACTAGCACGCTTCCACACTAGCACGGTTCCACACTAGCGCGGTTCCACACTAGCGCGGTTCCACGCTATCGCGTTCCACACTAGTGCGGCTCCACACTAGTGCGGTTCCACACTAGCGCGGTTCCACACTAGCACAGTTCCACGCTAGCACGGTTCCACACTAGTGCGGTTCCACACTAGTGCGGTTCCACACTAGTGCGGTTCCACACTAGTGCGGTTCCACACTAGTGCGGTTCCACACTAGCACAGTTCCACGCTAGCACGGTTCCACGCTATCGCGGTTCCACACTAGCGCGGTTCCACACTAGCACGGTTCCACGCTATCGCGGTTCCACACTAGCACGGTTCCATACTAGCACGGTTCCACGCTAGCACGTTTCCACACTAGCACTGTTCCACGCTTGCGCGGTTCTACAGTACTGCTTCTCTCTAGAGGGAATCAAGCAAGTCAACATGGCGGTGCCCGTAACATTCAGGAAGTTTGGATATAATTGTGACATTTTGTTTGCGGAGAGTCGGGCGTAGAAGGTGAATTGGTGAATTTACTTGACAGTCTGCTTTTGGGAAGTGGATACGACAAACAATAGTCTAATCAGGGCTTACAGATGCAGGAAACGACGACAGGAGTTGAGGCTAATCTCACTGCCATGCAGAATCATTACGGGAAATCGTGTGGCACAGTAGGAAGGTAGTATTTTCATGAATGTCTGAAGTTTCATGATTATGTAGGCTGACTGTAAGGAGATGACGCAGGCTGCTCCTGCCTCTCTTTTTTATCTGGTAACCGAGCCTGAACTGAGCAGCGCTGATTGATCTCGGCACGGTTTGAAAAGGGTAATGTAAATAGGGCTCATGTCTAAGAAGTTTATTTTTATGGAACAAAAAAGATCCTATGCCTGAGAACCTCATCCTCCTTTTTTTCCTATCAAGGTACATCCACAGTCAGACCGGTTATTTTTTGCTTCAATAAAATAAACAGTTTTCTTTCCTGCAGCCAGTAGCTTCAAGCCTCATTATCTGACATAAAACATAATTTCCATCGATTAATGGATCCTCCACCTGTGTTCAGAACATCTGTAGAGATACAACATGTAGAATTACTGCTTAGCTAATTGAAATCAACATCTAAACTTAGAAATCCTATAGGATCAGTACAGATGTTACAAATATTGTTTCAAGTAGTCTTACGCAAAAATGTAAATATTAAGGATATCTGGAATGAATGCTCCATAAACCCAGCTGGAAATGGTCATTGTTTCCTTGATGAGAAATATTTAAAACTCTAGCAGATTTAGGTTCATGTTGCAGTTGAGGAATTTTGTCAGTATTAAATTATTAAAGGATAAAAACGTATTTCCATCCCAGGTGACAAAGGAGAAGGAATTTGGTTAACTTTACAGTGAATTTCCTACTTATTTATCCTTTAATTATTCTTTAGTACCTGCTTTCCTGATGATTTCACACAAATTTATCTGATGCTGAGAAAAAAGCCCTTTATTGCTTGAAAAATCTACAAACATCCAAATTAGCAAATGTCTTGATAGCGAGTAAAAAAAAAAGCTGACTCTAAAAAAATATTTAAAAAAATCCCTGACCCTGGATTTATACTGGAGAGCAAAATTATGTTACCTAACTACTAAACCCATCAAGCTTAAAGATAAAGTTTCTATAAAAACTAAAAGATCCTTGATTTCTATCATCCTCCCCCCTGTTGTCCCCCATGTCTTCAGGTGGACAGCTGCTGTTTGTATCCAGCTGTGCTCTAATAATGAAGAGGGAATTAAATGTTAGCTGTGAAAAGGACCCAGTTAGAAGAAATCTGTTTAGACTTTCACATTCATCCGCTAAATGTCCATGAACTCATTCTGGGTTGCATTGTAAACCATGTGTGACCCATAGTGTCTCTGTGTTTACATGCCGTGTCCATACTGTAGCTGTTGACGTGTTTTCTCTCTGTCCTGTAAACGTGTCCTCCTCTTCCTCCTCCTCCTCTTCCACTTCCTTCTGTCCAGGAGATTGCTGAAGGGGATCAGGTAGGAAACCACACCATGATATGGCTGCCAAAGACTCTCTCCTCTCTTTACTGCTATTTTTTTATTCTGTTTGGGTTGGGCGATGCTGGAAAAAAAAAGTTAAAAGAAATCAGGAGGCACCAAAACTTAATTACCAATTCTAGACTTTAGGAAAGGCACTAATATTTGACACAGATTAGATGCTTTTTGTAGATCTATGTTTCTAGTAATTCCTCATTTATGTAATTTACTTTAAATAAACACACATTAAAACTAAGCATAACTAATTTGTGGTTGAAATAAATTTATAATCAGTTGGAAACCTTCACCATCTTTGCTGTGACATTGCCACTGAGAAAATAATTCAAAAGATACTTCAGTAAAATCCATCTTATCCTCCTACAAAGGTCTTTAGAGATCTTAGTGGGCAGTAGCCAGGTTGTTTAGCTCCTGGGGGTGTTTACAGAGCTGAATCTCCTCCCAAAGACGATTCAGGGCAATTCACATCATCTTTCAAACCCAGCTACCACATTTAAGAAGGCAGTGATTGCCAAAATTATCATAGGGATGAAAGGCAATGATAAATCAGGAGCTAAACAATCTGGTTATTTCCCACCATAACCTAAGAGGTAAAAAAGGCATCATAAAGAGGTTGAAAGGTATCCAGTTAGATTTGATCTACTTTGTTGTTGTAAATCTAATATCAGTTTAATGGCTTAAAATTTACTCCAGCAGCTTTAAACCAGAGGTCATTTCCTTTATTATTACCGTCTTATTACAGGATAATTGTGATGAGAAAGGGGAGAAATGTTTGCTTCTCAAACACCACAAAATCCTCCGCTTTCAAAGACGATGCCAACATTTCTGATCAACCGTATAATGAGCCTTTAATCACTGGGGGACAAAGTGTGGTTTAGATACTGAGCCAATGTTTGCCAAATTGAAAGCAGTATAATTGAGGCCCTTTACACACCGGCTTAAGAACACTATCATGCATCCATATTTAAATCCTGAAACAATGAGCTCCTCTCTGCATGTATTTGTGGGGCTGCGATCTCTGGTTCCCTGATGGGTTTGTCTATCACTGTGTGGTTTTTGTCGGCCTCCCCTATGTGTGAGGTGGATTATTAAAACAGTGTTGGAAAATTCATGAACCAGTATCCGAGCTTAGATTTCCTCCATGCCCTCCTCCATCCTCATTACCAAATGTTACCACATGATCATTTAGCCCATTGGATCCCAAACGCTACTTGTTGGGCACCCCTTTGATTTGAAAGAAAGTTTTTATGCCCCCTCGCAGTAAACCATAGCGCAATGAATTAAACCACAATCCACTTCAAATCTTAAATGTTTACGCAGACATGTTTACTTTACTATGTGATATAGGGGTGGAACGGTTCACAAAATCCACGGTTCGGTTCACGGTGTCGTGGTCACGGTTTTCGGTTTGGTTCGGTATATGTTGATTGTTAGGAAAATCTATTATGTCTTGTATAGTACAACACGTGTTGCACAATGCTTTTTTTATTTTTTTATAAAGTCAAACATTTACATGAAAAAATATAAATAAAAATAAATAGCAAAGGTGAACATGAACAGATAAAGATCAATTACAATAAAAGAAAAACAACTAACAGGGGATTTATCTCAGCAAACATTTAAAATAGACAGAGCCATATAAATAATAAAAACAAAAAGGTGAATGCACTTAAAATAGCAGATGTTTGGAGAAATCAAGTCTAAATTTTTTGGCATATTTGCCATTTTTTTTATCTTCTTAAGAGAAGAAAAATAGATTTTAAAGTCATTCATAAACCAATGAAAGGAAGGTTTAGAATGTCTCCATTTAGCACAGTGGATATGATATTTACCCAACAGCAGGAGGACATTAATAGTATAAGAAACAGGCTGGGGAAGATGGTCCATATAAAAAATGACATCATTTGGTGCAAAAGGGGTGTTGCACAATGCTTGCACAGTTTTTACCCCCAACTTTCTTTCCGCCGTCATCGTAGGTCACTCTAAATGCAAAGTGGTCCCATACAGCAGACCTATAAAGTTCTGCTATGGCCACTCGCCATACCCACACAATTCTCCACAACAACTGATTTTTTTCTGCTACACCCGGCTACGCTGCTTCGCTTCTTCTTCTTGTTTACTACTGGTGGTTGGCTTTGGTCGCAGTACCGCCACCTTCTGCTCTGGAGTGTAAACGCTTCGCCTATGAGAAAAAGGAGCAGCGCATGAACCGAACGAAACACACGCGAACCGAACCGAGACAGTCGAACCGAACGGTTCGGACAGTTTTCATAAACCATTCCATCCCTAATGTGACAGAATTCAACATAATTTTCTTTTAACCCACACCACCCTGCACCCCCAACCCCACCCACCATGGAGCGCACACACCATTCTGGGAACCATGACTATAGATGGTGTGACGGTTACATTTAACCTGGACTGCAGTTTTTAAAACGTAAGACTTTCAGGATTTAAACAACCCATGCGCAATTTGGAGGTGTGTGCTCTTTCCAATACTTACGAAACCTTATTTTTCCAGCCCATCTGTTGAATATTGATAATTTATGAGGGATGATGACGGCATGGTATGTAGTGGTGTTTGTCGAGACCCTAATAGTCGCAGCAAGGTCACAGATGTAATAAAGTTGTACTGCATTAGTTTGTTTTGAGATCTACCAGCCTGATATGGGGGAGAAATTAGGGCGTATCCTCGACAGGAGGGCAGTATGGCTGATCTAGCTTCACATTCTGTCACAGCCCATCCATGCAGATGTGTTCAGGCGCACACGTTATTAATGAACTGCTACTGCTATGAAGCTTCTGCTGCATCCGGACCCCAGATATGCTGCAGCCGATTTCTAGGATGTTAGTCTAATTAGAAAGGAGGCATAAGGGGCAGGAAGGGTTTTTGCTTTTGTTTATTTACATTACTTAAATGCAAACTAGTTGTATAGATGACAAACATTTTTTAACAATGTCTTTTTCTACAAAAATAAAAATCAAAAATTAGCACAAATTTATGAGTTTAAGGATCTTTTCCTTTTTTTTTTATTTTAAAGTTTTGTAACCGAGTCAAAATCAAAATCAAAATCAGATGATTTTTACCATAAAGTCACATCGCTCAACCTTTTGAATCTTCTGCTTCCTTCACTCTTATCTTTCTCTGTGCTTTGTTTTTTATTTTTATTTTTTTTATCAGCCCATCATTGTTGCTGCTGCTCCTTTTTTTTCTCCTCAATCTAACAGAAATGTCCAAAACACAGCCATAACTAAACATCCTGTCCACAGCTGGAAAACTAAGCAACAACAGCAACATCAGCCTAACTAATCTCATTTAGCTTCCTGGAACCTACCTGGTACTAAAACCCAAATAATCCCAGAAAGCAACCACTCTTTGTCCTCGTTGCTCCATCTTTAACTCTGGCATCGGTCTCTCTGTTGTTTGTGCGACATCTTGCTTCTCCTCAGCAGTGTGGATGAGGAAAAACAGTCACACCCTTATGACCTTCTCCACCTCATCTGCTTCATTTGTCTGTTTGGAAACTCATTAAAAATGTTCCAACATCCATCCGTGTTTCAAACCTGTTTTTATTTTTGGATGCACTTGGTTCAAGCTTTCATTCTCTGGCTGTTCTGAAGGTTTTTCTTTTTTAACTTACTTTTATGATTGGTTTCCAAGGCGGGGATAGATGAGTGCAGGGAGACGAGCTTTGCAGTCCTCTTCCTTTCTGTGTAGGAAGTGGGGGACAGCCAATCAGCTCCCCAGATACTCAGTCGTCCATAAATTAATAATATTTGTTCTCTCTGCAAGCAACCAAATTTATTTTCAGCCAGTTTGGGTATGCTGTGTCTTTCCACATGTATAGTAAAGGTTTTTGTCCAGAAACTGAGTCAATAAAGCTAATTTTTATTTAGATATCTGAAAATGAGAGGTAAGAAGGCTTTTCATTTTCATGAGAAATGAAAAACTGAAGGAAACCAAAGTTTTTTTCTTATATTAACAAAGGAGTAAAGGAATAGAGCTATCCTAAATTATTAAAATATTTTAAATGTACTTTCTTTGCTATGATTTAGAGGATATAAAGTGCTGTGTAATTAAATGTTGCCATTAATCGTCTCTTAATAGGGAATTTCAGTTGAATAGTTAGGGTATTTAAAAGGCAAAGCTCTCTCTCCAAAAAGGCTGATCCCTTCCATTGGTCAGATTCTCCACATTTGGACGCTTTTGCTTGCAGTTTGAACATGTTTTATGAATCTGCTGTGTGTCTGGTGACGTGCTAACTGGAGATGTGTGTTGGACGGAAAAGGAGAGGTCACTTTTAATTAAAAAACTGTTAATTTTTGCTGTAAAACAGATGAAGAGACCTTTTCTTGGTTTGACCAATCTTCTTCTGGACACAGGCTTTGCTTTAAGGCAGAGGCGTTTGAGGCATGACTCTATCTCTGACATAACAGCTGCTCCCTTTTGGCTGCCTCTCTGTGTTTCTCACCTTCTCTTTAACATCTTCAGCCTCTCCTGCATCTTGCTGCTCTAACGGCTTCCTCTCTTGTTCTCTTTTTGTCTCCGTGTTGTGGCTGTGATTGGTGTGTTACAGAAACAGAAGAACATTGCAGGAGCGCTGGCTTTCTGGATGGCCAACGCCTCCGAGCTGCTGAACTTCATCAAGCAGGACCGCGACCTGAGCCGCATCACGCTGGATGCCCAGGACATCCTGGCACACCTGGTTCAAATGGCCTTCAAGTCAGTTTTCTGTCTTCTGCTATTCTTTGTTTTAGATTTTCTAAAATCCTTAATTTAATACATTTGAACTTTTTTTGTTACATGATGAAAAACAATTAAGTTAGTTACAGGATCTGTAATCAATTAACTGCAATTAATCACATTTTAATAAAAAATCGACTAATCACAAAAGCCTTGTTCTACGGAAGTTTAGTTTAGTTTATTTAAGATCCCCATTAGCTGTAGCAAGCTACAGCTATTCTTCCTGGGGTCCAACAAAAAATATGAAATAAAAAATACAAATGAAATAAAATTATATGGACATTAAAACAACATCTCCCATAATCTATACATATACATACATACATACACACATATACACATACAAACTCATACATATATACATATACATACATACCCATATACATACACAGAAACAATCCAAACTAATCAAACCAAACTACAAAGCACAGCAAGAGAAGAAGACTGCGTACTCCTTCACAGTCATAGAACCATGTGATCTAACCTGTTCATTTTACTTTTGTCATTGCCATTATTAGTGGATTAGGGACACTGAAAAAAAAAAAGTTAACTGATTTTTAAATTTTATTCCAGTTTAGTATGGGAAAAAAAGTCAGAATTCTGACTTTAATCTCAGAATTCTGACTTTTTTCTCAGAATTCTGACTTTAATCTCAGAATTTTGGATTTTAATGTAGACGGGCACCATGAAGGAAGAGATGTGGGAGCATTCAGCTTCACTGACAGAGATGTGAGTTGTTTGAGAGGGCCAGTGACACATTGGTGGAAAATTACGGAATTAGGCAACTTTTTACGTGCCCGAGGGGTCCCCTCATTAATGGAGGAGCAGAAGGTCATTAAAACAAGAGAGCTAGTCTCTAAAACAGACATGGCTATGGCTTGATGCTAACATGTTTGTTATCTGTCAGAATTCTGAAAAAAAAGTCAGAATTCTGAGATTAAAGTCAGAATTCTGAGAAAAAAGTCAGAATTCTGAGATTAAAGTCAGAATTCCGACTTTTTTTCCATACTAAACT
>NW_015150529.1:843866-847608 GCF_000732505.1 Cyprinodon variegatus | reverse complement strand
TCAGTTAACTTTTTTTTTTTTTCTCAGTGGCCCTAATCCTCTTCCGTATTGTTCTCTTCAATTATTGAATAAATATTATGAGCAGAACAACACATATGTTGTTTTTAATGCAACTATTTAGGTTTTTCAACCAAAATTAACTTCAACTTTTTTAATGTGTTCAGTCCAAATGATTTCTTAAATTATCCCTAATTTAAGCCAAGTCCCTTAATGTCACTAATCTTTGGGATTTATAGCTGTGTTAAGCTGAGTTTCCATCCTTTTTTCACTCTACGACTGTTTTCAGATTATCTTGTTAATGATCTGTGACGTCTCTGGCAGGTACCTGGTCCACTGTCTGCAGGCTGATCTCAATAACTACATGCCAGCCTTCCTGGATGACCCTGAGGAGCATAATCCACAGAGGCCCAAGATCGGTAAATTTATGGAGAAACATAAATAGCTTTTAAACGTAGAGCTTCTCTGAATTTCCCTTATGGTCAATAATTCCTTCTGACTCTTGGTCTCAGCATTCGCCTCAATGTTTCATCCTTTTATCCAGTGATCAGATGTGAGAGAAGAACCTGAAAATACTCGAGCTTTTAGACAAAATTATTCAAACTGACCGAAATTTTATTTTCACTAACTTCACAGCTTTGTAGTTTCCCTTGAGTCCAGGTTGCTATGAGAAATAAACCGATGAAATGCAGTTTAGAGCAAAGTCCAAATGAAAGTTTAACTAAATCATCGCTCTGTGATTATGCCTTGTTTCACTCTGATAGTCTGAATAAATTAGCGTAAAACTGTTATTTTAATCGAAAGCTGGGATCAAAGTATTTTTTTAAATCACCAAATGTGCAGCAAATTAAATGTTAACTAAAGGCAATTATTTACAACAGTTGGAACGATATCATCAAACCCCTGATCTCAGTCATATAAAGTAGTCCAGAGTTTCCCCTCAAACTCTTGCTTTTTTTTGTTTTCCCAGAGGACGTTCTGCACACGCTGACCGGCGCCATGTCGTTGCTCCGGCGCTGCCGGGTCAACGCCGCCCTCACCATCCAGCTCTTCTCGCAGCTCTTCCACTTCATCAACATGTGGCTGTTCAACAGACTGGTGACCGACGCCGACTCTGGGCTGTGCTGCCACTACTGGGGGGCCATCCTGCGGCAGCAGCTGAGCCACATCGAGGCGTGGGCCGAGAAGCAGGGGCTGGAGCTGGCTGCTGACTGCCACCTCAGCCGGATTGTCCAGGTAAAAACAGACGCTGGGCTTTTTTTTTTTTTTTTTTATCAGACTCATTTGGCCTCTCTCTAGGATTTATATTCATGACTGGATACTCACAAAAACATAAGTATGTTTCTTTACAGAGGATATGAGCAGAAAAAAAAAAAATAAAATGTCCAAACTATCTGGAAAAGTGCAGTTTGGAATATGTAATGGCTTGAACCCATGACTATAAGAGAAAAACTTTTCTTAAAAGACTGTTTACCAGGTTTCCACACAGTCCAGTGTTTTTTCACAGCTGCAGGATGTTTACCTTGTTGTTTTGTTTTTGTGAAGGATATTAGCCTTTCACACTGGAAAAAAATAGAAATCTAGATAAGTCATTTTTTTCCTAAAATAAGTGCATTTGTTCTTGGATGGAGGAGGTAACAGACATTTTGATAATGACATTTACATTTAAAAACAGAGAACACAATTGCATCGTCTTATTTCAAGTGCGTAGTTACTAATTATCTTATTTTAAGAGTAAAAATACTCATTCCATTGACAAACTATCTCATTTACCTACTCAAGTTAAGGCTAAATACACTTAATTTAAGAAATTTTTACCTATTTCTAGATTGTTTTTCCAGTGCAGAAGCTCCAGTCAATGTGATTTATACACTGATCATTTAGTTACGTCAGTTATCCGTACTTTCATCAGCCCCACATCTAGTCATTGTTGATCATTGTCTGTTTTTCTCTGCTTAACAGTCCATCAATACATGTTTGTCTGTCCTCTCCCAGTCAAACTAATGTAGAAAAAATATTTTGTGATGTGATTTTAATAGAAAGGAAAAAATATCAAAATGTGTTGAACATTTGAAAATGTTTAAGAAAACTTTTATGATCCTTTTTTTTATTATCAAGAATATTTCTCAGATTGCATCACTATATCTGCCCCATTTTAATGTGTTTTTAATTTTGTCCCCTTTAGGCCACCACCCTTCTCACCATGGACAAATACTCCCCGCAAGATGTGCAGAACATCCACAACACCTGCTTCAAGCTAAACTCCCTGCAGCTCCACGCCCTCATGACCAACTACCGCTGTGCCCAGGATGAGCCGTACATCCCGCCTGTAAGACAAATGCACCCTGAGCACCACTGTCATGTAGAACAAAATGACTGCAGGGCCGCCAACCAGTCAGCATCTCCATGCTGTGCTTTCTCTGTGTTAGGATCTCATAGACCATGTGGTGGCAGTAGCAGAAAACACAGCAGATGAGCTGGCGAGGAGTGATGGCAGAGAAGTGCAGCTGGAGGAGGATCCGGACCTTCAGCTGCCCTTCCTCCTCCCAGAGGACGGCTACTCTTGTGACGTGGTGCGCCACCTCCCCAACGGCCTGCAGGACTTCCTGGACCCGCTGCTGCAGAGAGGTACACCAAACCCAATTTATTTCTATTAAGTAAATATTTAATGCAAAAACAGATTTATTGATTTCAGCATCTCTGGTATTGGAAGTAAAACATAAGGTGACGTTGTGCGTTGCAGGGTTCTGTAGGCTGACGCCGCATCCTCGCTCTCCTGGTACCTGGACCGTCCACTTCGAAGGAGCCGACAATGACAACCACTTCTCTGCCCCTGACAACAGCGAAATGGTACGGTCCAAAATGGGTTTTTATCTTTTTATTTGACATGTTTGTCTTTATTCTTAAAAAAATGGTAAAAAGATACAAGATAAAAGAGCCAAAACAAGAATAAACCCTCAGTCTCTTAGAGGACAATCGTTAAATGTTGCTTTTAAAAGCAGGTAGGTCCTGGAATCAGCTGGTGTCACACAGAAGACTTAAGCCGGGCATACACTGTATGATTTTTTTTTTGCCCTTTTCGGGCCGATTCTCCAGTTGTGCGAGAACTTTTTGAACGAGGCGACTTTCAGGGGTTAACGAGGGTCGATCAGCCTCTCACAACCAGACATGTTTGAAATTCAGTCGGCCTTCGTAATATCGCATCCGAGCGTCAGGCTGCACAGTGTGAGAACATGCATGGAGAGATGTGGACTTTCAAACCCTGTGGTTTCGTCGTACATTTTGAGCTGTAGAGACCTGTAACTCTGACTCAGCCAAACATTGGAGGCTGAGCAACAACAAAAAACAAACTCTGGAAACACCAGAATGAAGAACTCTGTCTGAGATATCTGCCGTAACTGGAAACTTCTTAACCCTCTTTTTTAGGGTTGGGTAAAAAAATCAGTTTAATCGAATTTATATCGATTTCTTTACATTTTTGAAAAATCGATGTCTGGGGATTGAGATCGATTCATTTTATTTTGACCCGCGTGACGTTCACATTCAAAAAAGGTGGAAAGATGCACTCAAGATTAGGGATGCACAATATAATCTGCCCCCTATCAGTATCGGCCTTAAAACTGAATATCGGACATCGGCCACCCCACCGATATTTAACCCGATATTTGATCAGCTTCTGAGTTTCTAAAGTCTAAAAAAAAAAAAAAAATACTACTTCTTCTTTCCCAAAACTTCTTTTTTACAG
>NW_015150529.1:835641-843637 GCF_000732505.1 Cyprinodon variegatus | reverse complement strand
TTTTAAATGGCAAAGGAAGAAGAAGTAGTATTTTTTTTTTTTTTTTAGACTTTAGAAACTCCGAAGCTGATCAAATATCGGGTTAAATATCGGTGGGGTGGCCGATGTCCGATATTCAGTTTTAAGGCCGATACCGATAGGGGGCCGATTATATCTTGCATCCCTAGTATTTACCCTTAATTTGCACAGGTAAATAAGATGATTTGCCAATGGAATTAGTATTTTTACTCTTAAAATAAGGTATCTAGATAAAATGCACTTGAAATAAGACAATGCAATTGTTCTTATTTTAAGTGTAAATTGTCTTGTTCCATTGGTAAAGTGTCTCACTTAAATCCTTAATTCAAGAAAAAATGCACTTATTTTAAGAAGAAATGACTTATTTAGATTTCATTTTTTTGCAGTGTATAGCCAATAGGTTGACTGAAGACATTAATAAATGGGGGCTGACCAGAAAACACCCTGTAGTTGTTACAGACAACGCTGCATATATGGTTTGTGCAGTTGAGATAATGCAGCTCATGCATGTCTGCTGTGTCACGTCTGCTCGCTCGAGTGAGGCTTCACTTTTTCACTTTTCACAAACAAGTTTGCACTTTTGAGACAGTTTTATTCACATCTCATGCTTAAACTGTCTGATTTACAAGTTTGCACTTTGTGTTTAATGTGACAGGAAAAAACTAAATACAGGAATATTTTGAAACACAGTTGAACCACTTTCATTATTGTAAAAACAGATCGAATCGAAATCAATCGATTTAGAACCGTATGAATCAAAATCGAATCGATTCAGGACTTTGGCGAAAATACCCAGCCCTACTCTTTGTCATTAAATAATTGGAACTCTTTTACAGAGTTCAGGAGTTAAAGGTCTTTGCTTGAGTTTCTTATTCACTTGCTTGTTTCTATATTTAGCTTTTTAGCTTTAACTTAGTTTTTTCCCCAAAAAGATGTTTCATCATGTTTTTTTTTTTCTTCTAAAATTAGAATAGATAGAAAATAAGTAGGAAAACAATATAATCCTCCTGAGATACTTAAAGCATGAATATTCGTTAATCAGGAGGACTTCAATAAAGATCAGTAGCATAAAATGCTCTTTAGTTGCAGTTCAGTGCAGAGGCATTATTGATCCGGAGAAGTTCATGTATTTAGCTGCCATATATAACCAGAAACTGTGCAAAGTAGAGGTAAAATAACTAGTGATTATTTAATATTTAAAAAAAGAGAATCTGACGAGGCTCTTTGGGTTTCTTTTAGCAGCCTTAAAAATCTACAGACCTTTTCTATTTTATCACCATTTTTCACTTCGTGGTTGATGTGATGAGATGTAGTTTTCCTGCACATAGTTTTACTAAAATGTTACTAAAAGTTTTACCGGAGTATCTTCCTCTGTGTATTCATACTGTCGCCTACATGACAACTTATGGCCTTCTTTTGACGATGGCTTAAGGTTCTCCCTCCTCAGCTGTAGATCTCTGCCACTCTGTCAGATTAAAGATTCTTCTTCCGTTTTAACAAATGCAAAGAAATTATAGCAATTTTTACATTTTTTTATAGCAGATAAAGAAATAAAATCATATTTTGTACAAACTCTTTGCTGGGTATCTGAGTTGTGCTGTAGTTTTATGGGGGTCTAGATAATCAAAGCCTTGGAAGATGTTTTTAAACCTAAAACTTTGAAATTTAAGCTAACCTCTTTGTAATCAGCTCCTTTATGGCGTTTTTGTTTGCTGAGATTAAAGTAGTTTGTTTTATCAGATTAATACAGATGCTGACAACAGGTTTCATTAATAAAGTATTTTAAAGATCAAATTTCATTTTCCTTTTGCTTCACATCTTTGTTAGTTCACCACAAAACACATTAACATGAGTATTAATGGGGTGGTAATACAGCAAACCTAAAAATTGGGGTTTCATTTAGAAGCTGTTCATTTGCTGTTCCACTGAAAGAAATGATGTTTTCCTGGGATCTAATGGAAAATGTAGTTTTTCTTGCTAAAAAAGGTAAAACTGAGGAAAGACAAAGGAGCAGACAGGCCGACTACACGACTGACATAGTTTGACTATTTTTAGCGCCTTGTAAACCTGGAGGTTTCTTTGATTTGGGTCCAGAGGTTTTTGTGTGGTCCGCCAGTCGAACGGCACCAATTACAGCGACTCCAGAAACAGCTATTTACTCCTGAGAAGACTCGCTCCAAAACGGCGTGAGTGCACACAGTTTAATCAACACCCATCAGAGTGGAGGAGTTGGTTAGTGAGCATGCAGCAGTAAATGATAGGCTGCACACACATATAGCCACTTCCTGTGTAATCGCTCTGTTTACCCCTGCTCTACTTATTCATGACTGTAGTCTCAACATAATGCCGGCGTCGCTGATCTACGGTGAGTTCAGGCAGACCGAAACAAACACATATAGTTGGGTATATGAAATAAAGTTAAATAGGAACAAAATGGCATTTTTAAAAGCAATATGTAGGAGCTGAACAGTGAAGCTAGGCGGAGCTCACACGTTACAGAAGAACCTAGAACCAGAACTAAACATGGAGAAGCAGCATTTAGTTCCTATGCTCCACTTATCTAGAACAAACTTCCAGAAAACTTGTAAAAGTGCAGAAAGCCTGAGTTCCTTTAAATCAAGACCAAAAACACATTTGTTTAGGATTGCCTTCGACTGTTCTAGTTAAACGGTTCAACTAAAACATATTTTCTTTAGTCCAACTGTTTTTAATATTCTTTTTTGTTTCTGCATTTTTTATTTTATTTTATTTATTTTTCTATTTTTTCCTACTTGCTTTGATTCTGTTTTATCTTCCTGTATTTTAATCATGTAAAGCACTTTGCATTGTCTTTATACCGAATCGTGCTATACAAATAAATGTGCCTTGCCATTAAAGGAAAAGTCAGCAAGGAATAATCAATGGATAATTATTTATACCTAAAAACAAATACGATTTAATGAATTTAGCGTTAATCAGGAAAAAAAATTAAAACAATTTTCATCGAGATCACTCAGTCTTCTATTTTTTAATGGCGATTAAGTGTCGGTTCCATGAAACACATTTAATTTTTTCACCACCAGTATTTTATTTTATTTTATTTTTTTTACTCAGTAACGTGAGGGGGTTTTAAAAGTAGTGAAGCAAAACTACTTGGGTTAAAATTTACTCAAGTAAAAGTAAAAATTACATATTTCAAAAACTACTCAGAAAATTACAAATTACTCATAAAAAGTACTCAATTACAGTAACGTGAGTAAATGTAATTCGTTACTTTCCACCCCTGCTCATGACCGTCCTATTTTTCCAACCATTGTCCATCTTCTGTCCCTCTTTTTCTCGTCATGTATCCGTCTGTCTGTGCTGTCAATCAGCTATCCGTTTCTGTATGGATTGATCCAGTTGGCATCAGTTCTGGAGCTGACTGAGACTTCTGGGAAAATGTTGGCGTCTGGCGTTTAGCTGCGTAGAAACATTGGAAATTTGATTCTGTGCTTAGATGTGTCATGTCTGGTTTTGATTGGTAGAAAATACCACTCAACACTTAAATGAAAAATGTTTTCTGGACGTTGTCGCAGCTTAAGGTCTCTAAATTAGCTGCTAGTTCAGATGTTGTATTTGTCTGTATGTTAGTAGTGTGACAGGACTCTGTTGGCTATCTTTAGTCAGAATGTCTCGGTCATGACGTGGGAACCTCTGCAGATCTGTTGTCTCCCCACCCAGTGGCCCAGCCCTCCTTAAATGAGCCCTGCTGTGTATAGAAGTGTGTGTATGGCTTTCTTCGTTGCCATGATGTGGTTTTCATTCTTGACTCGATTCCAGAGACCACAGGTCCCTCTGTGGTCTTCCCCTTCATCCTTCCTTCCTTCCTTCATTCCTACCCTCCCGTTCCCTTATCCCTCCCTCCTTTTTTTTACTCCAGTGTCTCAGTTTCCAACTTTTTACGGAGGCATTTGGACGCTTGCTCCCTTTTTGTGGCCTTTTTAACCTTAATTTAGGAGGTATCTCCCTCTTTTCCTTTTTTATTCCTGAATCTCTCTCTCTCTCTTTTCAGCAAATGAGGAAGGAGCCGGAGGTTGTCACGGTAACCCTGAAGAAGCACAACGGCATGGGCCTCAGCATCGTAGCTGCCAAGGTAGGAACCACTACCTTGAGTGTGTGTTTGTGGTTCAGTTTGACTGTGTTAGTCAGAGTCTGGTGTCTAAAAACGATGACCCTGATTATTGGAAAGAACAAATTCTTTGTTTTCCTCCAGCTGCGAGCACACGAAGCGTGCTGGACTGAGTGTTTTGTGTCAGATTGAGAGGCACAGCGCTGACAGAACAGGCTGCTCTGCTTTCACTGTTGAGTCTGACAGCAAAGCGTAAACTAAACACTGACGTTGCACAGAAACGTCTGGACAAAAACCTGCTCTGTTCAGTTTGCTGCTGGCGTTCGGGGATGGTTAACCTGGCTGCAATCAGGGGCAGTTTGTGGGTTTGTTTTGACAGCTTATAGGAGGCTTTCAGGTTCAATACCTGGACCACCATATGGGCTCAGCAGTTATTTCTGACATTTTATCTTTAAATAAATTGCCTCAACCATTTATAAGTGGTTAAATCTGGTTATTAAGGGAGTTTTCCTCCCTAAATCTATGATTATTATCTGGAGGATTAGTGCACCAATGTTTAGTTTGCTTCAAACCAAATTTTAAAAACCCCATGAATTCACAATTTTTCGTTTAAGAGTTCTGCATAAAATGTGCAAAAAAAAAATCTAAAATCAAAACTAAATTTTGGATCCAATGAACATTCTCTTTAGATTAAAATTATTTTTTTTGGGAGGTTTCAAGGTCGACTTTAAAGGGAAAAGGTTTTAGGATTAAGTGGCAACTCGGGGTAAATGAGACAAAGCGTTGTTTAAAAGATGACTTGCATTCATATAATCAAAGAAAAACGTCTTTTTCATCTTTGTTACAGAAGATATAATTCATTTCACTTGCATCACAGGCCTCCTGAATTTAAACTCCACTTAAATATGATGCATGGCAGCGCCTTCCTTTCATTTTGATTCAACCATAATCACTGCACCCATCTATGGTTTTATATTCACCTTCTAGTTAGTCGAGCGTGCTCAGAGTTGACTAATTTGAATGTTTAAGAAACAAAGGATCATTACCTGTATATTGATATAAACAAAGCATTTCTTTCTTTTTGTAGTGTCCTAGAAATTGGAATCGGTTAAACTCTTGAGGTAGACCTAATTCGTCCCAGAACCACACTTTTACTTTTGTTTTATTTAAAAAAATAACAGCAGAATCCAACATTTTAGTCCAGATTGAAATAAATCTGTTATTTAAGTAGAATTGTAGTGATTGAATGTTGATGAGGCTCGGAGTTTGAGCAAGTTCTTGGTGAGAAACATTAGGAGACTTTGTCTTTTTTGAGGAGAGTGAGTTTCCTGCCGGTTGAGAGCTTTCCTGTGCGGCTGTTTGCACATGTTGAGTCTGTGTGTGGGGAGGAAGGACGTACGGAGGAAACCTCCTCGCTCCGTTTATTTTCAGAGCCGTGTGTGGACGTCTGAGGAGGAGGTGAAGCAACACGAGTGTGAGATGGGGGGGGAAAAAGCAGGTAGAGCACATTTTATCATGCAGCTGCTGGAGCTGACGGTAAACTGGGCTGATCTCTGTCCTATTATATAACGCTGTGTGTGTGTGTTTGGCTGGTGCAGCTGCAGCAGCGCTCCACCTCAGTCTGACCAGCAGCCGCCACAGCAGACGCTTCACCTCTTGGATCGCCGCCTGAACTCACCATTTGACAAACACTCTGCAATTAGGAACATGTGGAGGAATGTAGCTGCTCTCAGGAACATTTGTGGAATTTACCTCACATTTTTGGAGACATTTATGGGACTTTCCACGGCTTTTTTATAATTAATCCTACTTATTTTCATTGGATTTTCCTTTTTCCCAGCTTTACTTTTTTAATATCAACTGCATTAAAATCCTTTGAGGGCTTTTTTTTGGGTGCCAAGTTTGGGAATTCGGAGTTCTTCCTCGTCTCACGTCTGCGTGTGTAAACATTGATTTTAAACAGAGAGCCGAATGGATTACCGCTAGCCGGAGTAATTGGGAGGTGTTGGACTTGTCGGCTCATGTTATCAGGTTGAGGAGCTTGCTGGGATAAAAACAGGTGTTCACAGTTTGCGTCCCTCCACCAGTCTGGACTTGGCAGCGTGAACTGGTTTGGATAAAGCTTAGCAAAAAGCTGCAACATGTGGTTCTCAGTAGTGGGCAAGAGAGACCAGGTAACAGCATGTTTACCGTTTGTAAGTTTTTACATTTTTTTCTGTTTTTAGGAAAAAATCAAATCTTAAATGTTTAATCAGAATGTTTTAACTCTACCGTGCTCCATAGATCTTTTTCTTTTTCAAATGTCCCACTCAGAGAGCTTCAGGTGGCTTGGATAGACGTGCATCAGACAGACGTTAAGCAGAGTTTTTGATCTGCCTTCATCCAGTGCAATGACCTCCTGGTTTTTCATTTTTTCACTGTTGCTTTCAGGGCCGTTCTGCTAATGGTTAGACAGGTGTACGCAGGATTGGAAGACGCTTGTGGAAATGTGCTCCAAAGATTGAATTAAAAGTATCTGAAAATTACCGTCAAACTTAACCTCTCAAAAATTAATGGTTGACATCATGTAGAACAAATGTACTATTATGATACCTGCCTTTTCTCAAGCATGTCTTTATTACTGCTGTTTTTTGAGTCATGTTTGAACTGATGCAGCTTGGTCTGTGTTCTACTCACCCAATTTTATATATTCAGAAACTTGAGGGTGTTAGCTTTCAAATAATGTTTTGCTCATGTAATATGGGTTTACAGTTCCTAAGTTCTTTCCTTTTCCATTTGGGTATGCAAAGTAGGCGAGAATTTCCCGAAATGAGGTGGATGTTAAGAGGTTAAGATGTACCACAGATCAAAAATAGAGTTTTCTCACCAGGTAAATGTTTTTAACTCATTTCCTTTTTCATGAAATGCATCAAATCTGAAAGCAGATCTAAAGAACTCATCTCCAGGGTTGAAAACATGTATTTCTCATGGACATTTCCTCTAGTTCTGTTAGTTTGTCGCACAGCAAACAGAAAATAATAAAGAATAATGACTTCATATGTTAAAGGAAGAATATCCAAACTTATCTTGGTCTTTTTTTTAACCAATCACCTCTTTAACCTCAGAGGTGGATTAACCAACATTAACAGCAACAAATGTTATTATTACTTAAGAATGCATTTCAATTAGGCTTTATTTTAGCAGGATTTCTATGTAGGAAAGGTCATTTAAGGTAAAAGTTAGCCTTCTGCTAGCTAACCGGTATGTTCAAGTTTAGGGTCATGAACTTATGTCCTTACATTTGCCTTCTGGATTTCCTGCTAGTGAGCAGAAGCGACGGTCCCACGAATTAACACAAGTTATTCAAACCCTGCACACTCATGTTTGTTTGTTTGTTTGGTTAGAAACACTGTTCATACAGCTGTAATAAGACCAGAACCTTCAGAAGTTTCTCTGTTTTCAGGTTAGTCCTTGACAGCAAAACTTCTCCATGGATTTTAATCCATTCTCTCTTTGATATTGTTGAATTATGATGATTGAGTGAAGCTCGGTCTCCTTAATGAGCTCCTGGATGAGTCGATGATGAACCACTCCTGGGAAGGCTGACCACCGGCCATGTGCTTGTCATCATCTTACTGTGTTTCCTGGAGTCTAAAAGGCTGGAAACCTTTTAACCCTTTCCGTACTGATGGATGTCAGCGACCGTTTCACTTCTCTGGAGTTTCCTCTAAATGGAACTTTAAAAATATTTCTTTCAGATTTCTTTTGCCAGGAAGTCGTGTTTAACGGAGTTTTATTTTTTCTTATTTTTGTTTTACATCAAATGTCATTACTTTTTCTTAAAAGGCCAGAATGGTTCGAACAAATCTTAGATTTCAACACTGGAAAAAAATATAAATCTAGATAAGT
>NW_015150529.1:833092-835428 GCF_000732505.1 Cyprinodon variegatus | reverse complement strand
AAAACTCATTTACCTACTCGAATTAAGGGTAAATACACTTAATTTAAGACATGTTTACTAATTTCTAGATCCTTCCAGTGGATATATGAAACTATCATTTGAAAAAAGGGATGTTCTGTTCATTTAGATTTCAATTATCCGACAATACAATTAGTTTAATCTAACAAAAGTAAAAAAAAAAAAAAAAAATCTCTTAAGGAAGGGAAAAACTTTTCCTAAGGACTTAAATTTTTTATCTAAGGGGCGCTCAAACAGCATTATAATAAACTTACTTTAACTTTACCCCAATCTTCACCTTCTGGGATATAACCTTGAAGAAAGACCAGGTCTGTTCAGAAGAACGTCTGACAACTGAAATGGCAGATCAGGGACATCTATTATGTTGGACTGCCTCGGTCCGTTATCCTATGTGCCCCTTAAGACAGCTGAACTAGCAATAATGCATCACAACATCCCTGAAAATCCCCCAAAATGTTAAAAATACATAGAAAGTTTAGCGTATACCATTGTTTTAAAACATTCTGGGACTTCAGGCATATGCTGCCTAAATCGGCAAGGTGTGACACGGCCCTAACGAAATAGATGCTCATTGATTTAATCTGTAAATCAGAACAGCTTTACGTGAAACATGATGTGTATTCATGTCTCTTTCATCACCAAATGAAAACAGCTCGCCTCTAAATCATAGTGTGGCATTTAGACTTTCCACGTCTTTCCTCATCGCCTTTTATTCTTTTCTCTGATAAAATGAAGCTACATTGTGTCTGCTTCATCCGCCATGTTTGTTTTCTCAGAACTCATGTTTGATCTCAGAAGGTTTGGCGAGATTTCCAGTCCGAGTTTATTTCTAAATAAAAATAGCTTATGTGTGTTGTGCTGGAGACAACACACACTCTGATGAAATTTGTTTTATCCCGGATTTTTTTTCATCATGTGCCATGATGACATTTTTTTAGTTTTTTCTGTGCGAGTTGGTCTTTAAAATCAGATAAAGGGTCAAGTTTTTCTCTTTTTTAATCTTACCTTACTTTTTTCAACTGAAGTTTCATAATTATAATCATTAATGACATACATTGCTTTCAGAAACTAACTTTTATTTAAACATCCTCTCTGGGGGCTGAACTTCATTTAAATAAAATTTTTAGCTGTGAAACATGCTTTTAAAATGTTTTACAACAATAAAAATGTAAAATATAACATTGCTGAGAAAACATCTAAACGTCTAAAAACAAAATGTTAGGAACTGATCTCTATGGAAGAGCTACGGAAGTGAAAAATCTGCAATTTCCCAAAAATTTAATCTTCATAAAAAAATATGAATCATTGAATAGAATGTATTAATTGCCCACCTCTGGGTCGAGGCAAATGCTTAAAAGGGAATATAGTGGGAATCATTTTGAAATCGGCATCTTTAATCATACAGCACATTTTCTTTTCCTGCTCAATTAACCTTTTTTTTTTTTTAATTTTCTGAGCAGTTTAGGACAGAAGCTAAAAAACTCCTTTTAGATCAGAATTACTGTGCATTATCAGAATCTTTGCAAGCAATCTGTTTTTCTTATCAGGAAAACTGTAACTAACTCAGCATTCCCGTTTTCTTCTACTTGTTGTTCAGTTTCAATTGAAAGCAGAGCGTTTTGTCTCTAGATAAGAAAGCAAGCACGTAGGATGCCATTTTGTCACGTTTTATGCCAAACTTACTGAAAAACAAACATCTAGTGAGAATCGACTCTTTTTAAATCCTAGGATCTGATTGATTTGATATTTTTGGAAACTTTCCTTCCTGTTTGAAGGAATGTAGCAGCGTTCCATTTAATTCTCCACAGTGAAGCCTCGCTCACATTTGTTTGTTGACTGATCAGATTTGTTCTTGAGGTGAAACAATAGCTTGAGAGCGTCCCGCCCCCCTCCAACCCCCATGAGGGAAGCAACAATGAGAGGATGTACTGCACACACACACACACACACGTACCGGCTTTCCTGTAAAGTTGGAGGTGTTTGCAGTGGGAGGAAAGTGATGGAATGGAAAGTGTGTATAGAGGTTTGTGTAGAAAACAATTGCATCATAGTTGTAGGAAATTTGCGTTCTGAGCAAATATTGCAAACTTGCAGAATCGAAGGTGATCTGTGCAGACATTTTTTTTTTTTTTTTTACTCTAAACAATAAGTATGTTTTCTTATTATGTCTGCACTTTTAGTTAGTGGTTTCAGAGGTGCATTCTTAAACATTTTAAATGAAAATTAAGTTCTATCCTCTATCTATCCTCTCTGTAGGTGACAGGGAGGATAGATAAAGTAGATGTTAAATATGCAAGTGTTTTGTTTAATTTTGAATA
>NW_015150529.1:829077-831770 GCF_000732505.1 Cyprinodon variegatus | reverse complement strand
CAATTCTCCACAACAACTGATTTTATCGTGAAGATGGACCAACTAGAAGAACGAAGTGCGCGAGAACGCTGTGAGCCTTTTTCCACCTGGATCCCCGCTCTTTTTCGCCCTCATGTCCCTCTGTTGTCGCATAAACTTGCCCCCACTTCCTCCATATCTAGACCCACAGCTAGTTTGCGATTTTTCCTCTTGCGTTGTGACGTGGAATGACTTAGCTGCAACAAGCTCACTGTGACACACTGCTGTGGGAGTATAACCAGCCCTTAAGAGGTTCAGGATTTTATTGGCTAAACCAAACCTTCTGTGAAAAACTTCAAACAAGGTGAACATGGCTTTTTCTTCATCCGTGGAGTGTTGTGTACTTAACAAAGCCATAGGTGCTGGGTGGATTTCTTATCGTTATCATGGAAAACCTGCTAAATCCAGCTGTTCTGATGTTCTTTTGATGCTCCTTGACTTGTGGACACCTTTCTTTACTGTCAGAAATCCTGAAGGCATCTGTGGTCACGGCTCACTTGTGATAGTTTTTCTGCTTCCAGGTTGTGACCTTCGTTTTCTGGATGGTTCTGACGTTTATCAAACTAATACCATCAGTTTTATAAAGGCCTTAAGAGAGCTCTTTGCTTGTACCCCTCATGGGATGCGTCTTATGCATAATGTTTGTAATGAGCCATCTTTTTCTAGACTGATTTAGGAATATTTGATATTTAATTTCCCCCATAGAAGCCTGATGGCTTTTTAAATACTGACAGATTTCAGCTGTTTCCTACTAGCAGCTTTCTTCAGTACTTTTCCTTAAAAAGGCCTATTTCCTGTGTGTCCTTAAACTTTCATTTGCTCCTGCTCAAAGCAATCATAATCTTTTAGTTTTGTCCAATATGCAGCTAGTTGGAGAGATAAATTATAAAAATAAATGGCTTTAGATTATTGCATAGATATGTTTGCAGAAATAAAATGAAGCTGAAAAGAATTACAGAACAATCCCCCCTGACGCCTGATGTAAATCTGACAGCTTCCTGCAAAATGAAATGAGATAAAACGGTTCCAGTAAAGCTGGATTTAAGAGGCTGTTTGTTCCATGAAATGCTTTATTTAGGACTTCCAGAATCCATCGAATAATCAACTACAAACTGCTTTGAACCAGTATTTTCTTCCTGACATAAAGACCTATAGCCGTTGCTAGATTTAATATTATTTTTCTCTTTTGCTTGAGTCCCCATAAGCTCGATTTTATTTGATAACTCGGGGAGAAAAACTTGCACAATGAAAACAAGCTGGCAGAAGCATTGCATTCATTGGATTGCTAAGATTTCAACACTTCTGGTCCAAAGAAGTCATTCCTGCTTGTATATCGCAAACCATCTGGCTCTTTCTCTGGATTCTTGCTCTATCGGTTCAGTCGGGTAGATCTTAAACAAAATCAGCTCATTCTTTCCCAAACGGAGGCAAACTTTCAGCACCAGTCAGCATCTAAATGTTACTTCAAACGGGTGAACTGGTTCAGCACCTTTCCAATGATAACTGAGCTGATAGTGGACAAACCAGCAGTGACTTAAATGACCCAAAACAGACGGCAGAGATTAGAGTTAGGTTTATAGTTGCCTGATGTTTGCAGGATTGGAGAATTTGTTTTTCTTGGAGTTTGTTTTCGAGTTTTCTTTTTCTGCCAGTTGAATGTTATAGAGAGGAAGGAGCTGCTTAGGTATATTTTTTTATTTTAATTTTTTTTTTTTTTATAGCTGCCTCCTTTATTATACAGCAAATTATTTTTCTTTTTTTGCTCTTTTAGGTGATAAACTTAAATCTGCAGCCTCTTAATAATATATACTTAACTACAGAAAGATCCTTAAACATTTAAGAATTGACTCCTAAACTGATACTTTCCAAAGAAATTAAACAAATGTTTTGGTGTTTTTTGTTAGAGCTGTGTATAGCTAAACCACAGCGCCCTTATGCATCATAATGAATGCGTGGTGATGTATTTTTAATTTCACGCTCTTTTACACTGTGTATACAAATAAGAAATTCCCATTATTACACCAACTTTTTAGCTAATTCAGCACGTTTTCAGCTGTTAGCTGTTTTAAAGTGCTCTACAAATAAAGTTGATGATGATGAATTTATCACATTTAACAGGGAACTTAACCAGTCAAAACAATTTGTCATCTTTTAAAAAAAGGCAGGTTCTTACGGTCTCTGGGAGGGGCATTTCTTATTATTATTCTTATTTAAGCAGGTTTTTGTCTGTCAATTAAAACTGCTAAAATAAAATAGAAACAATGTTGGTATAAAACATTTGTTTTTTAAGTTGTGGTGGGACACCCTTCACAGAATTGGTCAAAGGGCCACATTCGGCCCCCCAAGTCGCACTTTGGCCACCCTAACTGCACATCCTTGTTCATGAAAAAAACATAAACTTTCAGAAACTTGTTCTGTTTTCTCACATACTGACTCCGTTTTCCAGAGTTTATGGAATGCAAACATTTGATTTATCATCAGGGTTCCCGCGGGTCCTTAAAAAGTTTTAAAAGGCATTGAATTCTTCAAAATAAAACTAAGGCCTTAATTGGTATTAAAATGTCTTAAATCAGTCTTTCGTAGGTCTTAATTTTTAAAACATCATAAATAAGATAATTTTTATTGCTATCTATTTTTGTAATCTAAATAAAACATTAAAATTTTTATTAAAAAAA
>NW_015150529.1:810363-828388 GCF_000732505.1 Cyprinodon variegatus | reverse complement strand
ATTTCAAGTGGCATTAAAAAGTCTTAAAAAGTCTTGACTTTAACTTGCCTTATGCTGTAGAAACCCTGATCATGCCATGTTTTGAAATATTTCCTAACACTTTTTTTAAAGGTATAGGTGAGATTATTCATTAATTTAAAAAAAAAAAAATGACCCTGCCTCTCCACTTAAAAAAAATGCACATACACAACCCTGTACCTGCTCCCGAGAGGGAACGCCTATTATACGCGTGCAAGAGCATGCATGAGTCCATTTCTCCTCGTGCAAGCTCTGTTTGAAAGTTACTGTTTGCATTTTTCGGACTATAAGCAACGACTTTTCCCCCATTTTTCGACCTTGCGGCTTATATAACAATGCGGCTTATCTATGGTTTTTTACAGCTAATGGCCACTTAGGTAATACCTAAATCTATGGATTTTACCATCCACCATGTTGACGTCACATTTGCTTCAACACAGTACGGTAGCCGCGCCCACAGGAATGCGGAGGTCCTCCGGAAGCAGACTTCTACCACGAGTGGTACAAGACAGAACGACAGCTAGAAAGACGGACGTTGCGAGCGCAAGACAGTTTGTGTTAAACATAAAAAACCTATGGCTTATAGTCCGTGCTTCTTGTATGTTTTTAAATGTTCTTATTTATTTTTTTTCTGACACTGTTTTTATGCTTTTGTACTGTGACCTTAAGTGTCCAGAAAGGCGCCTTTTTAAATAAAATGTATTATTATTATTATATGTACAAATCATGCAATTTAGCTTCTGCGGCTTATATTCAGGTGCGCCTAATAGTCCGAAATTTACAGTACCATTTTCCCACTATGTCAGACTCACTGGTAAGCGAAAAGGGGGACAAGCACGTCTGACGGCCTTACGTAAACATCACCAGAATGATTGACAATTAGAATGACCAATTAAATTGGTGATCCACCCGGAAAAAGAACATCCTCCTCTATACCTTTAATTTGTTTCCTACCAAACAGAAGCGGCATCTTGTTAAAGTAGAACATCCATTTTTACTAAGATTTTACTTTCGTAAATAAAGTATAAGCATTTTTTCATTTAATATATATTTTTCCTCAATTGATTTAGTTTTTTTGTTTGTTTGTTCCAAATACCAGGTCTTTTCTCTGGTAGATGTTTGAGTTCAGTAACCTATTTCTAATAATCAGGTAGCAGCAACACTTCTTTGGTTGCTATCAGATATCTGCTTGTACTGGGTCGGTTTCAGCCCAGAAACTGTAAAGTTGTAAAACATCATGTCAGAACCTCATAGGTTTAAACCGAGGCAGTTTAATCTACTAAAACGCTTTCCAATACCTGTGTGGGCGTGTTGGGCTGCTGATGTCTGCCAGCTTTTAAACGGTCTCCTATGGATTAGTGGTTTTATAGGCTGCAGTCGGAGAGCAGGTCGACACGCTTTATCTTTGCAGCCTGTAATTGTGGTGCCTGCATCAGCAGCACTTTGTGTCTGCTATAAATCAGGCCTGCGTGATTGTGTGAGTCTGATGTCCATGGCGGTTTTCTCCATGGGTCAGCCGCAAAGCGGCGGAAGAAAACAAATGTGACATCACTTGGTGGATGATGTCCAAGGAGGAAAAACGTCACGCTAAGTCTGTAAAGCATCTAACAATAAAAACCCTTTTTTGTTCTAGCTAACCGTAATTTAAAGAGAAATGAGAGCAAACTGATTTTCATCTATTTTTGTTTTCATTGTCATTTTATTTTAAGCTAAAGTGCCAGTTTAAAGCAAAATGAAGATAGAAACAAAAATAGAAGATGGAGAATATATTGAATAATCGTCCCTATTTTGATGCGGTTGTATAAAACAAGCAATCATAAAGGATCACCTGGATGCAATAATTGGTAGGATTTATATTATGGTCATTTCCAGCTCTTTATAACTTTTAGCCTGATGAATAGACCCTAACTTCCTGTGTTTGTGAAGCTGGTTTATTTCTTTACTGACTTAGATGCTAAATCTCATGGAATATCTTCAGGACATTATGGTAGCATAAAGACAGGAGACTGTTTATAAGGTTAAGAGTTAATTGATACATTCAGCAGTAATAATGCAATTTAAAACATTTTATTTATCAAACCATACCACCAGAGTCTGGCTTCATAGCTAACTTCCTTCTAGAGTCTATTTTGAACATAAGAAGAGAAAAAAAAAAATCAAGAAAAATCGAATAAAAGTACTGAAACTAAAGTGAACATTTTGTTTGGTATTTCATCTACAAATGAGATAAAATACAGAACAAAATCCTATTTATCTAAGTAAAAATAGATCTTTAAAAGATTCATTGATTATGACTTCAGTTTCTTACTGCAAATCTTTTGATTTCTTGTCAAAACTGTTCAAGTCCGTTTTAATCAAGTGAGTTTGGAGTTTTTCTTCTTTTACGGTTTAGTAAGAAGGAGTTCCAGGGACCTTAGAGACGTCCATTAAATACATGAGCTGAGGGTTGGTGGAGATGGAGCATCATTTCAAAACTTTGACACATCATTTTTAAAAATAGTTGTTTTTAAAACTCACCATCTTTATCTTTGTTCAGATAAATTTAACATCGCTTTAAGTTTTATCACTTATTCTGACTTATTCACAACCCAGCATAGTGTAGTAAAAAGGACAGCTACTTATTTATAGTATATTGTATTTGCACATAAATAGACCAGGAATGCTGCTCTTTTCTCTTTTACTTCCCTGCTGAACATTTAAGTCTGTTAATATGTTATAAAAATCTGGAGATATTTTTACACTTATGTAATTGAAGAATAATAATATAAAAATTTTGATTTCTAAGACTAAATTGTGTGGAAAACGTGACCTTTTGGTCTATTTTTTTAGTATTTGATGTAAATGAAGTTTTTTCCTTGAAAAGATCAAAGTATCTTATTAGTGAACCGCTCATAGATGAGTGATTGAAGGTTAAATATCCATTCTATGGAAACCTCTTTGGGTTTTCTTGTCTATAAACGCTTCTGTACAAATCTGGATTTCTTTCAAACTAGTGTTGAGTATTTCCCCCCAAAAAACCCCAGCAGGACCCCTTTAACCAACTAAACTCCTCAAACTCTCAGAGGGGATTCCCTCAAGAGTCTCTGGCGCCCCAAGTCCTCATTCTGGCAAAGAGCTGGGAGTCGCGGCTCCATCTGAGACAGATGCTCCAGTATTTGAACGGTCTCTAACAGGAAGTTCATGCCTTCATTACGCCTTTTCTTTTTATGACAGAAACATGAAAAACAGAAAGCAGCCATTGTGTCTCTGATCCTTCTACTGGAAAAGCTGGGAAATTGGTCTGAATGAGACGCGTGACGCAAAGTTCAACCCCAACTATGTCCAGGCTCTGTTAGAAAGATTTGCAGCAACTTAATGTTTTTACCCTTGTTGTGGTTTACTGCAAAATCTCAGGAAACAATTTCTTAAATGAAGATGACAAAGTTGCACAAAGCTCTTTGTTATTTAAAGGAAGCTAATTATTTTAAACGTGGACTTACTTCATTTTCTTTCCTGCTCAGGGAAAAGGTTTACAGTCAACAAAGTTCACTCTAGAGACAAAAGACCAAATGTTTACGATCTAGGTAAATTAACTGTGACGGAGTTATTATGATTTCTGTTGTTTTTATCATTTTATTCATTTATATGTTTTATATTGCTCTCAATCATTTTTTTTTCTCTGTTACTCTTATCAGTGAAAATAGTGTATGCAGGTCATAAGACGGTCAAATGTTTTGCAAGAATGCTTTCCTGTTTTTCATTTGAGAAACACAGAAGTTAAAGGTTCTTAACCCCCGACGCCTTTTTTAAAAGCGTATGCTGAGACCAGACAAGTTCCCTATCTTAAAAGTTCATGCTATGTCTAAGAGATTGCGTAATCGAAACTAACGCCTGCTGTTGTAATGTGTTGACTGCTCAATAAAAAGGCCTGCAAGTGTCGAGCCAAGCGAAGATGCACAGAGTGATCCCAGCTCTGCCCTTCCCTTTGCAAAGCATTACAGGAAAAATCTTACACTGTCTTTGTTTCATTTTTTATAGGTCAAAGTTGGGGAAACTTAACAACCCTAACAAACTGGTTCTGAGTTTTTAGAAAAGTAAATTTTCAGTTTAAAAATTATTTAAAACAAATGCATATAATAAACATATTTCCAAGTATTTTTCACCTGGAATTTCATTTTTCCGGAGCCAGATATCCAGTTATCTATCCTTTGAGCCAGGTTTTTCCAAACATTTCACCCTGTGACGCCAAACATAGCAATGCCAAAAACTAGGAAACTGATAAAACTGCATGTAATTACTTCACTCTATATTTATTCATATTAATATAAAAACAGACATTACATTATATCATCGTTTTAGATGTATTTTTGATTATCTAATGAGATATTAATTAAATAATTGTGAATTTTACAATTTATTGGTATATTTGATATCTGAATCATGTATAAGATTAATAAATTAACAAATAATGTAACATCTATTTATTTAGTCATTTCTGTATTTCATGGGACATTAACAAATTTCAAGATCACAATGATTGTGAAAACCATCTTGTTATATCAGCTAACATGACAAATAATGTAAAACTGGATCTTCAGGCTCTTTATTTGATGTTTTTAAAGTGAGCCGCCCTTAACTCGATCTTTATAGTCTCGTACTTTAAAAAGCTTAATTTTATCTAACCTGAAATGTTAGAAATGCTCCTCGGGCGTTTCTCTGCTTGGAAATGTTTTTTCTGGTTTCTGTTTCTACTCCTGCTCAGATTCCAAGGATAAACATGTCAAGATGGTAAATAAAGTGTGTGATCTGTCTAATAATATCCCAACTCTTCGCTGGGCTCTGAGCCTTCTACCCACTCCACAGGAAATCCACTCAAAAACTCCACAGAAGCTCTGGGCTGTCTGAGTGTATTTGCACTGACAGTGCAGCCTGTTTAGCCTCATTTTTTCTGTGCTGTTTTGCAAAGAAGGGATTTTGGTTTGAGCAAATATTATGAGATGATATGCATCTGTGCAGAGCTTAAAGTATAACAGGAAAAAATGCAGAGGAGGAGGAGGAACGTAGGAACACCTCTGATTGTGTTTGACGTCTTCTGTTCTTTGTGAGCGGATGTTTGATGTGCATGGGACCTGGTTTATTTAGGTGTCTGGTGTTAAAACAAAAACCTTTTTTGCATCCAAATTTTGTTTCGTTTAATCTTTCTGGTCCATATAAATCTGTTGTAAGGAATTATTGATGTCTTTTTCCATTCATTAAAGCAGTTATTTCTTGGCATGTTCAGAGTTTTCTGCCAGTTCAGTTGCTCAGATTCGTTATGACATACAGCAACTTTGAGCTCTTATCATGCTTAATTTGTTGTGCATTTTGGAGCCCAAACATCCAGCCAAAGCCATTAAGAATCTTCTTGAGCAACACAAGGAATGAGGAGTTCTTGGTTGGGATTTAAAGTACATAAAAAGTCGGAAAGAAATGTTGTGGGAAGTTGTGCAAGATAGCAGAGAACAACCTGCTCTTCAGCAGCGTTCCTGAGCCGCATTTAGACAACTTAGCAGCGCAGTTTGTAAGACTTTCTAAAGAATTTGTTATTGGAATGATTCATGCATAACCTACATATCCAATAATTATTTGGACCTGTGTTCTTCACTCAATCTGTAGTTGAAGTATAAAGGAATAAAATGGGTTAACTGTGCAATTTGGAGGTGTGTGTTTAAGCTTGTAACATGTATGTTGAAGTAGTTGGAATTTTTCTTTTATTTTATGATTTCAGTCATTCTCACTTTGTTTTGCTACAATACAAACTTTGAGATCAATAATAGGATTTAGCTGTACTGACCTACACCACTGAATGACTTCTTTTCCTGTCAACTGGCCTAAGAGCAAGGATCTTTTTTTTAATGACGATGCTAATGCTGATTATTTTTTGACATTGATCACTGCTGCTGCTGATGTTTTATTTTTTCCCCCCTTCTCCATGGAAGTAATTAAAATGATATTTACAACTCTCATGGACGAGAGGTCTTGGGTTTTTCTTAATTCAAACTTGATATTGACACAGAGGAAAAATATTAGATTTTTAATACCAAACACATAATTTAAGGCATTAAAAACATTTTTACTAACATGAAAAATACACTTTTCAATCTCAAATCAGAAATTCTTTAACAGACTCACAGATTCTAGTTCAGCAGGTTTGCAAATAAATGCACAATAAATATCAAAAATATGACATAATTAAAACAATGTTTTTAGGTATTCATCTTGAAATTTGGAAATAATAGATATTCAAAATTTACCATAGCAAAAGTATGTTTCTCTCCAGGATGGAGTCACAGCCAAACAGTAACAGACCAGATGAAGCTACTATGAGAAAAAGCAGAGAGAGCAGAACGTTAGAGATTGAACTAACAGATTCTGCAGAGTGGGAAAATAGAGATAGAATGAAGCAAAACGATGAAATAGGGGTCCCTATTTCCCCATTGTCCTCCAGCATTCTAAGCCTATAGCAGCATAACTATAGAGATAGCTCAGGATAACCTGAGCCACTCTAACTGTAAGCTTTAACAAAAAGGAAAGTTTTAATCCATTTTCTGTCACGCTTATCCCAAGCGGGGTCGTGAGGGGTGCTGGTGCCCATCTCCTGCTGACTACAGGCGAAAGGTGGGGAACACCCTGGACAGGTCATCCATCCATCACAGGTCAACACAGAGACAAACAGGATAAACAACAGTTCACCCACACACTCACAACTAAGGAAAATTTAGAGAAGCCAATTAACCTAACAGTAACAGTTATCACGTAACACGCAAACTCTGTGAAGAAAGATGCTGGGCTGGGAATTGAACCCGGAATCTTCTTGCTGCAAGGCAGCACTGCTACCCACTGCTGGCAGGGTGTCTGCCTCGGACAAACTGGTAGTGTGTTCCACAGGAGAGGAGCCTGATAACTAAAAGATCTGCCTCCCATTCTACTTTTAGAAATTCTAGGAACTTCTAGTAAACCTGCAGATTGAGAGCGAACTGCTCTGTTAGGGACATAAGGAACAATCAGATCTCTGATATCAGATGGAGCTTGGCCATTTAAGGCTTTATATGTGAGAAGGATGATTTAAATTCTATATCAGAGTATTAACATTTTAGACTCTGGCAAATGCTGGCTTTGACTTTACTAGGTTTGTTTCCTTGTTGGGTCTTCACAGTGTAATCTCCCTTCTGACCGCTCTGTGCTCATGTTGGCGATGTTGCCCACTCCTTTGGCAGCCTATGATGATAATTGGTCATTTATTTTTTCAGAAATGAAATGTGCCCGTGGTACATCGTAGTCCTGCAAACTTTACTTAAGAAAATATGCTGTGGTTTGTAAAATACGAGGTCACAAAACCCAGTTGTAGAGCAGGCTGGGTAACAATACACCTTAGGCTTACAGGAGCAGACTATTTCTGGTTGAGAACGGCGTCATTGGTCAGTGAAGGTCATGACTCAGAATCCAACAAAACCAAATCAGCTACAGAAACGTTTTGAGTAAAGGTACCTCGGTCTCCACAGTGATGTCTCGAGAATTTGACTCCACTGGAAACAAGCTGTAATTTAGCTCAGGAATGCAGAACCGGATTACTTTTAAAGGTGATCCCTGTGTTTCCATCACAGTGTAATATTTCACTTTATCCACCAAACAAATCTGGAATGAACAATCAAATTCCCATCATGCTCCCAGCAGCTATGCAAGGACAAAGCCCTGGTTCTGGTTCTACATTGGGTTCCGCCTTTCTAGGAGGAGATGCTGCATACCATTATTACAAAAGGACATTTTAGGGATTTATTTTTTTGTAAATAATGCAGATTTCTGTGTCCTAGCCGTTAAAAAAGTCTCTAACGAATTTGACTTATTATCTTCCTGATCACAGTTTTGTTTAAGTATAAGGTCTGAATGTTTTATTAGGATTTGTGTGAAGCTTTAAAGCAATGCCCACACATATTCCTTTTTTAAAAAATGTACAAAGAAATTATTTTGACATAAATATTATATTATGTCATTATGACCGAAATTGCAGAAAACAACTCGTGAAGTTTGACCCGCTAGAAGAGCGGGGTGCGCGAGAACGCTGGGACCCTTTTTCCACCTGGATCTCCGCTCTTTTTGGCCCTCATGTCCCTCCGTCGTCGGACTAAACTCGCCCCCACTTCCTCACCGCCTCGGCCGTATCTAGACCCACAGCGTGTAGCGCAGACCACGCTTCAATATTGAGCATAATTTAAAAATGTCTGTGTCAAGCTCACTGCAACACACTGCTGTAAGAGTATAACCAGGAAGCGAGGTAGGAGGGCAAAATAGGTTTAGCGCCACCGCAGCACGGGAGGGAGAATTACGCCCAGGACCAAATGGATAAAATAGACCGGAGGAAAAAAAAAACATGAATCTATTATCTTGCGGACGTGTCGATGCATCGGATCGTCGGCTGTTGGATCGATGCATCGATACAAAACGATTATTATTTACACCCCTAGTAGGTAGGTATGTATTTGTATGAAAATATATAGCAACATAATTAGAAATATTGTAAATTGAAGAAATACAAACATTAAAGGGGTAGGAGCACATAAGTTTTACTTCTTCCTACTCCTTTTCGCACATGTAATAGAGGTATATTAACTCAGGAAAGAAGGGTACCTTGTTTGTTGTTTTTCTCTCCAATGTTTTAAAACATTGTTTTTTGTTTTTCTCTTGCATGTTCGAAATGAATAAAAAAAATAAATAAATAAATAAAAGCTTTAATCCATCTGAAGGAAGATTAACATCAGTGTTAATATCTGTCTGCAGGGTGCCGGTCAGGAGAAGCTCGGCATCTACATCAAGTCTGTGGTGAAAGGCGGAGCCGCTGATATGGTGAGTGATCGTGAAGCATGGGAAAGAAGCGGGCAAAGCTGGCGGGGTCTTATTAAAGGATGTCTGTATTTGCAGGACGGCCGTTTGGCAGCAGGTGACCAACTGCTGAGCGTCGATGGACGCAGTCTGGTCGGACTGTCGCAGGAGAGGTACGAGCGCTTCCTCTGTTGTTTGGGTTAAAGGAGAGATTTGACTGCATGGATGCAAATGAGGGAAAAACTGGAAATTCCCAGCTGATGTGTTTTAGCTACAAATAACAGTCAACATTTAGCGATTATGTGCAACAGTTTGGAGGAAATGTGGATGTTTAATGCGTTTTTTTATGCACTTTACTGAGCAGCATTGACGTGTATGATGGGGCACTGCTCTGATGTTAATTTGAGGATTAAACTAAAAAGGCAGAAATCATGTTTGTGACGTCTGACGACATCTTGAGACGCTTCAGGGTTTATCCCGTCCTGAGGTGACTCCAGTTTTATCCTAAATGTTTTAAAAAATAGGACAGAAACTGAAAAAAACAAACAAAATAACCTCTGACATGCATACTTTGGAACATTTTTCTGTAATCGCCTAAAGATTCCTTTCTGTTCCTGCTTTTACTTCAACCAGATTCAGTTTGATTTGCAAACTTTAAGTCTGTTAGACATGTTTGGAACAGCTATAAACTTTCCCTAATAGTTTGTTTAGAGCCGATTCTCTGCTAAATTTAAACCATTTGTTCAGCTCCCAAGTGGGTCATCTGTAGTGGAGCAGCGTCTCAAGTGTTTACAGGATTTGGAAAACATGAAAGTGGTGAAGGAAATGACACGTGTGGAGCTGGACTGAACCCAAATTACAGTGGAGGGACAAATCTGTAATCCCTGCCTCTTCTGGTTGATCATAAAGGTGTTATTGTGGTCCTCAGGTTCCAGTCTAGGAGGCACCAGTTCAAAAAAAGAAAAAGATAATAATATCAACAGGATTATATTAATAAGATATATCCCTTATTGATGGAGCTTCTATGTGCTTCCTTCCTCAGACTCACCTAATTCAAATCACTAAATTACTTCCCTGCAGAACTTTGTAGCAGCCCGCTTTATAAACCTAAGTTTTGTTCAGGTGTTAAAGATTTATTTGGTAAAAACGACAAAAAATAAGATATGAATGTATTTGTTTAGACATGCTTTTGTGTCCCTTTCTCTGACATTAAAAAACACAAAAGAAACAATACAGATGTCTTACTTTAATACCAGAAAAACACTTTTTCTTCATATTTGAAAGATAAACAGCAGCTGAAGGTGGGAGTGGATGGTACAATAGAAGAAAAGAGTAAAAGGCAACAATTAGCAGATTCTGAAACATCCCACAGTTACAGGCAACAGGAAGCAAACAGGTCGAGCTGACCGCTAAACATCCAAACTAACCCTAAAGATGACCTGCATGACTCATAAGTCATTACTTAAAGAAACATTTTGTAATGTTTTACTTTAAAACAGCTTTTTTATATGACTAAAGCATCATTCGATGAGCAGACTGACACCCCAGTAACTCAGCACTGATGCATCTATAAGCCTGTGGCCTGTTTTACCTAATTTCACTTTTAAGTTCCTGCCCTGCTCTCCAGATTTGATGTAAAGCCTGTTCATGTTTAATGGGTCTGACCAAGCAAACCATCCAACAGTTATATTTAAGATGGAGTGTTTGGATACTAACAGGCGACTGGCATCCAGCTTCATTAAGACATCAAGAGCAGCTCCATGTAAAGTAAATAAAAGTAACAAAAAAATACTTTTCAAGCACAAACGCGAGCTGTGAGAACGAACAGATCAGTGCTGCAGTTCTGTTTATTTCTCACAGGTGACAGTATCGTTAGAATATCTTTGGGGAAGTGTAACCAAGCAGCCTGTCAGTAAAAAGGCGAATACGTCCTTCTTAAAAATGAATGAGCGTAGAGCCTCTTCCTCCTCACATTTAGACGAAAGCCCCAAATCTAATCCTTCCAAAACTGATTCCAAAACTGAGTCAAACGACAACTGTTCCATAGTTGTTGCCACCTTCCTTGTTGTGCTTTCTCTAGCAAAACGCTCTGAAAAACGCTTTGCATCCAAAAAAATTCAAAACACATCTCTGCGTTGTGATTGGCTGCCAGTTCTAGGGCCTGAGGCATTGATCGAGGCTAGACCAATCGTAGGGAAACATGATTTTGGCTGCTGGCAGGTGGGGCTGGTTTACTAGGCTAGTATAGATAATCAATAACTGGGAAAAAGAATGGGGCAAAAATCACACACTGGAAAAAATCAAAATCTAGATGAGTCATTTTTTCTTGAAATAAGTGCATTTTGTCTTGGATTGAGGAGGTAAGAGACATTTTGCCAATGGAACAAGACACTTTCCACTTAAAATAAGAAAACACAATTGCATTGTCTTATTTCAAGTGCGTATAATCTAACTATCTTATTTTAAGAGTATAAATACTCATTCCATCGGCAAACTATCTGATTTACCTACTCAAATTAAGGGCAAATACACTTAATTTAGGAAATTTAAGCTTATTTCTAGATTGTTTTTCCAGTGCAGCAGGAGAAATAATTGGTAGATGGAGCAGGAAGGAGTAAAGATTTTTAATTAGACTAAGATTTGGATGTAAAAGACTTACTTATGCATTTTCTGAAATAAAAAATCATAATAGAGGGAGATGTTATTTTGTAGACTAGAGATAGAGGAGGTAAATCAATTATAAGGACAAAGGAACAATAAAACTTAAAATAAAAAGAATAAACGGTCAATTATAGTATCTTAACAACCTCAGCCTAACTGAACTACTGTAAAACCCAAACTTAAACTGCAGTGCACTATTTCAGATGGATCAGACGACACACGTAAGCATCCACTCCATACTTTGATTTCCACTGCTGTTCCACAGATTGCATTTGATTAAATTCAGGCTGCTGAACTGTACGCCACCATTTTTGAGATTCTCTGATCAAAATCTAATTAAGTAAGACTGTAAATCAAAAGAACAAAATGTGGTGAAAGGCAAGAGGATCCCTTCATTTTTTATCATAAAAATCTAATCTGCAGCAAGCTTTACTTATTTTACTAATCATGTCTAGATTCTCATATGTATTTATAATTTGTAGTAATATACTGTGACCCTTTAATGTTCTATGCAAAGCTGTTTTAGAAACAGTAACGGTTGAACTCTCCAACTAACAGGAGGTGCAGTCTTAATGCAATGCTTTCCTACTGAACTAAAAATCAGCATTTTATAGAGAGCACAAGAACAATAAGTTAAATTAAATATATATTTATTAATTAAAGAATATGTACCGAGTAGAGATGCAGAGAGATGCAGAGTTTTTTTATTCCAGTGATCAACTTCTTCCCAGTGGAACATCTGGTCTTTGTCATTGCTTCACAATCAGGATGTTACTCAAAGCAAACCTATCATCTGTCATTTGATGTGAAATTTCATTAAGCGCAAAAATTCAGCTCAGTGAAGCAACGACATTAAAATGAAGTCGTAAAACGGTTGGATCAAAGACGCAGCAGCCTAATGAAGCTCGTTACAGCTAAACGGGAAATTTATTTTCCTTGAAGTCAGAAGATTGACGGTCATGTTTGATGTGTGTGTTCAGGGCTGCGGAGCTGATGACGAGGACGGGCTCTGTTGTAACACTGGAGGTGGCCAAGCAGGGCGCCATCTACCACGGCCTGGCCACGCTACTCAACCAGCCCAGCCCAATGATGCAGAGAGGTGAGCACATTTCTCCATTTCACCTCTCACTCCTCTGCTTTTTGGTACCATTTGGATCATTTCCTTTAACAAATAAAATACGTTAATCTAAGTCAGCTGCAGGTGGGTGATTTCCTGTGATGACTATAAAGTGGATAAAAAAAAATAATTATCAACTTTTTTAAAGAAAATTTTTTAGGCATTAGTGGCATTCATGTAGGGTATTTTTTCAAAAGTTGGCAGACAGGAAATGGGATTAGAGAGAGGGGGAAGCAGAGTGTGTAATACGGGGGGGTCCGGGGGGACTCGACCCCCCCGATTAACCCATGAGACCCCCTGAAAGCCTCAAAAGCAAAATTTAAAGGCGGTCTTAAATTGTGTCAAAAAAATTTAAAATAAAATAATTTTTGTCACCAATGGTCACTAAAATGTTTTTTAAGCTCAACATGTCCAGTATTTGAAATTCAAAACCTTTATTCAAAAATATGTTCTGTTTTTTGCCGAGTGGAGCCAGCCAATCCTGCTCGCGTATGCAAATTAGCCATGTGCTTTTGCGCAGTTAGCCTCTTACACCCTAAGGGGGTATAAATAAATTTCTGCCTGACAAAAACACACAAAAGTAAATAACTTATAGCCTCAAAGCTATTAGATTTAAGAAGAAACTTTTGGTACGTCTGTAAAGGTAAGATGTCATAGAATGGTTTTCTGGTGTCAGCACCATTGTAGCTTTGACCCTGCCTGAAATATTAGGGACAAAATACAAAATATTTTGCATTTTTTGAACCTCGCCAAAATTTTCTTTGAAATAAACATTGCAAAACACTACCAAAATATTATTTATAGCACAAAAAAGTAGTACAGACTTTCAAATCTAAATGTTGTGTAAAAATAAACCAAATTTGGACTCAATCAGATGAATCATATTTATTTTAGAATGGTATTAGTGAGAAATTTCTTAGGCGGAGAGGCCATTTTGGCACATTTATCCATAAATGTCACCAAACTGTGCCAAATATGTTTTTTACAACAATACTGGGGGTTTGGTAAAACTACGAGGTCATGTAGCATCTGGACCCGCCGGTGGGTCCGTAGGGTTCTAGGGGTTAGATTAGATTAGATGAGCTTTATTGATCTCACAGCGGAGAAATTCACTGGTCACATATTGGCATAGTAATTAAAGAAGGTGGAAACAAGGAGGAAAAGGTGCATTAGGAATAAAAAAAATAACTAAAAATAAGAAATAATAAAAAAATAATAATAATACAGGCAACGAGACGCGGAACAGATTGCGGGAAGACAGCAGGTCTTCACTCCTGTTTGTGGACCTCAACGGACCTCCTCTGGACAAATTCAACCCAGTTTCATTCGTCAGAAACTGGATTGCGCAACAATTGGGAAACGGTCATGTTGCCATTATTCAGTTTAGGATTGAGTGATTTTAACTGAAGCAGAGAAGGATTATATAAAAGATATCATTAAATATTTTCATGACTGCTTTTTTAAATTACAGCAGGTTTGTTTATTGGGTTTTTAAATATCAGGATTTATCATTTTTACTTTTTTTGATAGGATTTATTCTCTTTCCTGAAGTCACTCTTGCAGATCTGATTAAAGTTAATCATTTTAAGTTATTGAATTTAGGTAAATAAAGGTTGCTAGACCAACTGTAATGTTACTAATAGATTTGGGGTTAAGTGATGTCAGTAATTTGTTGGAGACAGGAGGAGAGACAGACGGATGTCCACACAGGGTGTCCTTGTTGTCTTGTCTGTTGGCTGATATAAGGAGCTCTGTGTGAAAGCGTGTTCATGAAAAGCTGCACATAAACCGCAGAGGTTAGAGGGTTGTCTGGCTCTCTGCTGGTCTTTGTCTGCTGGAATGTGACCCCGGTTTCATAAAGGAAGTCTTCTGGTCCGGTCGCTCTGCAGCTTTCAGGGAGATGATAAAGGAGCTTTTTTCTCCCAAAGTCTATCAACTGCAGAGCTGAGCAGCGACGGCTGAGCAGCCAAAGGAAGAAGACCGAACGGTCTCTGAAGGATCTTCTGTTCAAACCTGCATCCAGTGTTCATAGTTGAAATCACTAAAAATAAAAGTGAATTTACTAACTAGTCTTTTGCCTAATTATTTTATTTTTCATTTAATTTTTTAGTGTGTTTCTGTTTTCATTAAATTTGGCTTATAGGGAATCTAACAGCAGTTAAAAAAACAAAAACAAATAAGGACACATTTTAGTTTTATGCCAAAAAACAGGAGCTTTCTATTTAAATATACCTTTTTTAATGAGATTTAGGGCTGAAACAATCAATCGAATGAATCATGATTAATCGATTATTGAAACAATCAACTAGTTTAGTAATCGATTAATTGTTCACTGGACTATAGAGACTAAAACAGGCTTTTAGCTGACAGAGAAACACACTTAGAGCACTAATTATACCAAAATTGTAAAAGAATATCTAAATATTTTGCATTTAAAGGTATAGGTATGTTCTTTTCCTGGAGGATCATCAAAATAAGTGGTTCTTCTAATTGTCAATCATTCTGCTGAAATGTTTACATTAAAATCCTCCCCTATACCTTTAAGATAAAACCTTTTTCGTCTGTCAGTAATTAAAATCTTTTGGTATCAGGAAGCATAAGGGAAAGATTCAGTTCTGGTAAAGTTTACCCTGTGATTGTTAGCAAGATCCATGGATGATATCGCTCACCGAGAGTATAAACGGGAATTATTGGTGACTCTTTCTCAATTTCTTTAACTGCTGTTTACTGCAGCCGTTAAGTGACAGAAAAGGGCCAAACTGAGTCCAGCTGAACATCCCGTTCTGTTCTTCTGGAGTGAGATGACTTTCAGCATGTTTTTAGAAGTTATTTTATTCTTTAAGTGTCAGTATTTGATTCTGCTCCGTCTTTTGTCTCAGCAGCAGACCGAGGCCGGGATAAGAACGGGAAGATGCGCCCAAAGAGTGAAGGCTTCGAGCTGTACAACAACACGGTGCAGAATGGCGATCCGGAGAGCCCGCAGCCCGGCTGGGACTCTTACGCAGAACCAAAGAAGATGAGCGGAGAAGACCGGCTTTTGAAGAACCGGGCTGACCACCGCTCCAGCCCCAACGTAGCCAGTAAGTCGTCTGATTTATGATCACACGTTTACTCACAGTACTCACATTCATTTTCCTGCAGATATTAGAATCCAAACCTATGCTGAAAGTCTGCGCTTTATGTAAAACCTTTTGAACATGGAACCTTAAACTAAAACTGCAAAAAAAAAAAACCTTCTGTCTGTGTTATTCTTCAGCTACTCCACCCTGATACACAAACAATCCACTAGATTTTCTGGCAGCCATTGTTTTTGGAAAAGTCTGTTTTACTGTTTGCATTTGGAAAAACAAATATTACTCTGTGTGAAGCTTTGTTATGATATATTTTACTTCCTTCTTCCCTCACTAGATCAGGGCCAGAGTCCTGCAACCAAATCGGTGTACCCTGGAGGACCGGGCACTAAGATCACCTCCGTCTCCACCGGCAACCTGTGTGCAGACGTAAGTGGCGTCAGGGTTCTGACTGCTCGCTCCTGTGTGAGGAATGCTTCAGCAGGGCAGCAGAAATGAGAAATAATTTCACATGTATGGTACAAATATCTGTGGACCTGGGAGAGAAGCCTGGATGTTTGATTTTCTGTCCCTCAGGAGGAGCCGTCCCCGCCCCGCCCAGAGGCCTACCCCATCCCCACCCAGACCTACCCTAGAGAGTACTTCACCATCCCGGCCTCTAAGAGCCAGGATCGGGTGGTTGGTCCAGGACAGATGCCCCCGCAGCACTGGCAGGGCATGGAGGACAGAGAGCGCCTCCCTGTGGTCGACAACATTCACAACAGCATGCAGGTAGGACTGAGTTTCCTCCTGACAATGAGCTGTGATATTATTGGGAATACTTGATAGAAAGAAAAAACCTAAAGTTTGCTTTGTTATGATCCTCACCTTGTTTTTTTTTAAATTTTAAAATCAAATTTCATTAATTAAAACAAAAAAATATCATTAGTGTAGCAGAAGTAAAAAAACTGTTAGCATTTCCAATGCAAGTTTCGAAAAGGTTAATCAATCCATCCACAGATCAGACACTTTAAGTTTTTCCTTTTCTTTTTTTTCTCTCTTGCGCTGCAGCGGATTAATCACTCCCAGGAAGATCTGTACCCTCCAGCGGGAATGATGAGGCCAGATGAGCGGATGCAGCCGCTCTATCCACAGGAATACCAGCACCGGGATTTGGACTACCAACACCGAGGTCCGCCAGGAGGTAAGAGGACCGAGCTGAGCCGGAAACAGAACGAGATCAGAATAAGTAGAGGTAGAAGTTGATCTTCAAGTTTAAATCTTACCTAAATTACTTCACATCAGAGATCACATGTGGCGTTCCCCAAGGGTCCATCCTAGGGCCCCTGTTATTCAGTATCTATGTGCTCCCCTATGCAGGCGTCGCACAGCTGTACATTACGATGCCACCAGGCGGCTATGAACTCATTCAAGTTTTGTTCAGCTGTGTCAAAATAAAAGCTGAAGTACTAATTTTTGGACCAAAGAAAAAGCATTTTAAAGTTGGCATACAGCTTCAGTTTGCTTTGAATAAATCACTAATCAAAAAAAGTTAAAACATTTCTGTTTGGTTAAAATACTATCATCATTCATGGTTATTCAAGATAAATCACTACCCGAGCATAAATTTACACTAATCTATGGAATAAAAAAAACATAATTACTTTAAATGATCATAAATTATTAATAATCAGTTCTTGTAAAAAAAAGCTACTGCTTTGTCTACAATGCAGGTAAATAAAAAAAAAAACAATGATTATTGTCCAAACAATAAATTATTTGATAATTTACTTTTCAGATTGGGGCTTTTATAGTAAAAAAGTTTATTTTGAAAGGCAGCTGTGACTAGCAAACAATTGAGGAAGCTTTGTTATTAACAAATAAGGAAAACTCCTGCAACACATCCATGATGAGTAGATTAAATAAAATACACATTAAATATAAGATTAATACAATCTATTTTTCTATTTTATTGCTTTACCAGCAGTTGGAGAATTGTCAAACCAGAACATTTCCCTGATGAGGGAGAACATTTTAAAGTCATACGGGAGTCATATTTAAATTTCAAATCATTCTCGCTGAAACATGTTTATAAATGTACTCTTGTCCCAAAAGTAAGAAAATTTCTTAAAAAAATAAAATAAAATCCTGTCTTAAAATCAGTTATTTTTCTGTTATCTTATGCAGTCAGTTAGTTATAAATCAGCCTGTACACCTAAATTCAGCCAATCATATATCAACGGTCATCTGTCAATCAAATTTTTTGGTCACAGCATCTTGATTCATATGTCGCAACACAACATCTTCGTCCCCGCTTTCCTCCTCTAAATAAAAAATGGATGAC
>NW_015150529.1:795490-810344 GCF_000732505.1 Cyprinodon variegatus | reverse complement strand
AAATGTACTCTTGTCCCAAAAGTAAAAAAATTTTTTAAAAAAAAAAAAAAAAAAAATCCTGTCTTAAAATCTGTTATTTTTCCGTGATCTTATGCAGACCAGTTAGTTATAAATCAGCTTGTACAGCTAAATTCGGCCAATCATATATCAACGGTCATCTGTCAATCAAATTTTTTCTGTCACAGCATCTTGATTCATATGTCGCAACTAAAATATGCAACGGTTGAAATAAAAAATTCCACAACATCTTCGTCCACGCTTTCCTCCTCTAAATAAAAAACGGATGATAGAGGAGACTCATCCACGACCTCCGACACTAAACTCTCCTCCTCTTGCATGTTTCCGCTGTCCATAGCGTTCCCTGATAGTGTCATTGCTAAGTTATTCTTGGTACCAATGTAATTTCCTATTAGGAACCTACTAGCACAGTTGCTAACTGGTTAGCACGATGTTTCCGAGACACCGGCCACAATCAAACTTGCTTGCGAACCTTCAGCCACATCAATCCCACCCTCTTGATAATCGACCAATCACATTCACTTTATTCACTCGTGTAAAGTTGGGCAACACTCGGTGGAATTCGGAGCTGCAACCGTTGGAACAGCCGCTTCCCTACGACTTTTAAATGTTAACAGTTTTCTCCCTTTTTACTCCTATGTTTAAGATTCAGGTTAACAGTTTGAAGCAGAAAAAAAAAGCAGCACAGCTGCTGGGATTAAACTTCACACCACATGAGAACAGAGACGCAGCTAAATGCCTCAAACTTTACTCACTGTTTCTTTTGTCCTGCAGAAATCCAGCCTGTTGTTTTATATAAAGGAAATAATGCAGGTTTTTAGGAAACTGATGCGTCTTCCACCGCCTCACCTAACCGTCTCATCCTTATTACTTGTAGACAGAAAAAAAAGTCCATCTAAATCCGTCTTTGAGCCGAACTTGACTCCATGGTGTCTGGAATGTTCAAGAACAAGGCAGCAATTTGTGATTGCACAATTATACCCTTTGTAGAGATGTATACGTTTTGATTTATCATTCTTTTATTACATTATTTTGACATTTTATTGTTTAGCCTATAGTTAAGGGTCAGTGTTTAGTGAAAAATGATGAATCTTTGGAGAGAGAGAACCCAGAATGGTTATGAAAAGATGACTTGCTTCGACTTTATCTTTTAGAAACAGGAAATCTGACTAAATAACGCGGCAAGCAGCAGTCCATGGTGGACTGTACCCTAGCATAAAGCTTTGAGAGGCATCACCGTATAGAATCTCTCAGATATCAGAGCCGAAATAGAATAAAAAGCAGCAGACTGTGGCTTGGCTTCTCCCTGAACCTGCGACTGATTTTATCCTCAGGTGTGGGACCTCCACAGGACCACTGGACGCCTCAGCCGCAGGTTTCCTCTTCGTTGGAGTCATCGACATCCAGCCAGGAGCACCTCAACTTCTCAGCTTCTTCCACGTCTTCAAACAAAGGCCCAAACCAGAAGACCGGGCCGGGCCGATGGAAGACGCCCAATACGCCGCACGCTGTTCCGCCGCACTCTGTGGCACCGCCGTCCCGCTCCGACCTGCCTCCTCCTCCTCCGCCCCCGCCTACCGTTTACCCAGACGCCTACGAACCCCAGAGCGAGCTGCCGCTGCCGCCCCCTCCCTCCACCATCAGCCCGGTTATGGCCCAGCAAGCTGCGGACCGTAAGAAGAGGGAGGAGCAGCAGCGTTGGTATGAGAAGGAGAAAGCTCGGCTGGAGGAGGAGAGGTGGGCGTTACCGCTTAGGTTTTTCCAGTGATGCGTTTGATTCAATGAACATTTCGTCTTCTTGGAAGAACAAAGAGACATTTTATGTTTATTTCTATTTTTTTTTTTTTTTTCAGGGAGAGAAAGAGGAGGGAGCAGGAGAGAAAGCTGGGTCAGATCCGGGCCAACCCCGTCATGCCCGTCCAACCCCACAACAATGGTGGAGCCATGCCTCCTCCTCACCACCAGCCTCCCATGGCCTCCATGGCCCCGCCCCAGCCTTACCACCCCCCACAGCCTCAGCCTCCACCATCCAGACCAGAGAAGCTGTCCAGCCTGCCGCGGTCGGCAGTGCCTCCACCCGCTTCTGGCGCCAACTCCTCCGGTAAAACATTATCGCTTCTCTGCTTCCATTAAATGAAACACAGTGAATCAGCGTAACGGGGCTGAATGATACAAAAAGCACAATTAAGATTTTTAATCATAACGAACTTTTAAGACTGTTTTTTTCCACGTTTTTTTCTTTTATCTAACCTTGCATTGAATATCATAAAACCACAGCAATGGATACGGTGATCAGGGAGCTGCTTCCGCAGCAGCAGCCGCGGACCATCGAGAGGAGAGACCTGCAGTACATCACCATCAGTAAGGAGGAGCTATCCACCAGCGACAGCTTGTCTCCAGATCCCTGGAAGAGAGATGCCCGCGAAAAGGCAGAGAAACAGCAGCAGCTGCACATTGTGGATCTGTTGGACAAAGAGATCCAGGAGCTGCAGGTAAAACCTTTTAGAAACATGGCTTTTTGTTAATTTAGAAGCATTCATTAAAATTGTTCTAATCTGACCAAGGAGGATGTTAAAATTGCAGATATACTGTAGATGTAGTAGTGATCCATCCTTATTCCTAACACCTTCCTGTTTCTTAGGCGAAACCTGAGCGAACAGCAGAGGAAAGCGACCGCCTCAGAAAGCTGATGCTGGAGTGGCAGTTCCAGAAGCGGTTGCAGGAATCCAAACACAGCGACGAAGATGAAGAGGAGGAGGACGATGAGGACATGGACGAGCTGATCATGCAAAGGCTGGAGGCTGAGAAGAGAGCCAGGGTAAGAAGGACGGCCATGACGAAAGGCTAACTTTATTTTGGCGGAAGGAGGAGAATAAAAGGCATTGTCACGTGCACAGGCTTCTTTGGCAGTTTTAAATCTGACTTCTGTTTTTTTCAAGCGATCTTACCCATCAGCTCCGACTCCAGAAACAAATCTGCAGTTAAGTGCACGACGAAGGGCGAGTCGCAGGAAATTAGGCTGATGGGGAGAAAAACAGAACCGCCTTTTTCAAACGCTAGAAGAGGAAACGGGTTCCTCTGCAGCAGCACCTCCCACTGTGAATGTCGCGCAGTGTGCATCTGCAACATGCTTCTGTCATCGCTTTCCCATGCTGAGCTGCTTAAATCTGATTGGCTGGAAGGGTGGATGCCAGGGTTTGGGCAGGAAGGAGGGCAACAGTTCATCAGCTTCCTCACTCCCAACCAGCCTGGGAATAAAACGTGTTTGATCAGAGTGAGACACTGATGTAGTTATAACTGTAGCTAAAAATCTACATTTTTCCACTAAATAAATGACGTAGTTAGTTGCTTAAAAAAAGTTCAGAATTAGAGTTCATCATTGACTTTTTAACAGCTAAGATAAAAGCATCAGGGGTGCAAAATGTCAACTCCACGTTTATCAGTCTGTATCATTGTGGAAGAATTTTGGCCCAATTCCTAAAACTTTCTTTCTTCATTGCTTAGAAGTTTGTGGAAGGTTTAAATCTGGACTTTGAATAGGCCATTTAAAGCCATTCCTTTTGTTTATTTAAAAAATAAGCTTGGGTCCAACATCAGATTGCCTTAAAATACTTTAGCACAAAGTTGATACTCCACTCCACCTCCATGCTAGACTGTCAACTGTAATAGAATTAACTTTTTGCTTGGAATAATAACCAAACATCTCACTTTGATCTGATCTGTCATAAAGATCATTGTTCCTGAGGTTTTCTGGTGCCTTATGCCTCTTGGAGAGAAGAGATTTTCACCTTAAAACCTTTTCTGTTATCTAACTTTAATATTTTCCGTGTTAAATGAGGTCTGTAGAGTCTAAAGCAGAGGTCACCGACCTTTTCAAGGCTTAGAGCTACTTCATGGGTTATAGTTCATAGAGCTACCAATACTGACCTATGACCTGAAGGGGTCAGCGTTTAACTAAACTTAATACCTAATAAATATGTTGTTATTGTTTCTTTTTATTTCTAATTTTCTTTTAGATAAATCTCTATTAATGCTTTAATGCTCTATATCAGAGGTCATGGATTAGCGCAGGGGTCCCCAACCACCGGGCCGTGGACCGGCACCGGTCCGTCGGTCATTTGGTACCGGGCCGCACAGAAAAAAGTATGTGTATGTGTTTATATATATATATATATAATTTATCGGCGATCAGAGTCTGAGTGATGTTTTATTTTGAAAAATATAAAAAATTGTGGTATTCTCTCCCAATTGCATCGGTGCATCTGTGCCTCTTGATACAGGTTAAGACGCATCCTATCTATAACATCCTATCTTTGTGAAGCGGGATTTTATGCGGTTACAACGACCAAAACAAAGCTACGGAGCAGACTGGACATTGCCCACCACCGTTGGTCCGTGAAAATATAGCGGTCCGTGGTGCAAAAAAGGTTGGGGACCGCTGGATTAGCAGACCATGGTCCGGATCCGGACCCACCTGTTGGCTAATCCGGACCCAACCTGATTTAAAACATTTCTAAATTACCGCATGTTGTCTGACGACAGTTTCTAACCCTGAAATCCCACATCCTCCGTCTCCGCTGCACTCCAGACCTCCTGCCCAAAGCAAAGCTTACAGCCTCCGCTGTTCCTCCCGTCTTGCTCCGCTCCGACTTCCTCAGAGCTCAAGCAGAGCATGGCCTAGATAATTATTAAATTCAAGAGCAAAACGTTTCGTTTTCGTTTTGTTGTAGAATTTTGTAACAGGGATAACTAGGATCATACATGTTTTGTATGAACTACAGTATGTTTGTTCTCTCCTTCCAAACTCATCATCTCTTCATCCAGGCCTGAGATGAGAAGTTTCTTTTGAAGTTGTGAGAGGCGCTCTCTGGCGTTTTGACCAGATTTGATTGAACTTTTAAGCATCTTAGTATAAAATAAATATTTTAATCAAAATGAGAAATCTGCAAACAGTCTTAGTTTTTGGGAATATATAAGCGAATGAGCCTGGAATTTCTTCAGAATGGCTTTGTCTCCATTCTAACCCAGGTTTAAAGCCTTGCAGGGCAGCCTAAAGCCCACTGCTCTCATTAAGCCATGAAAAAAGAAAGAAAATAACATGTGTTTTATAATATATGTGAGTCAGGAAACTGAACGATTGTTGTTCTCTACTTCAAAAAACACTTTAGATTGGGAATTTTTATTTGAAAATTCATTGTATAACATGGATGCATAAAAACATAATTTTATTTCGGTGTTAAATTCTGTTTAAAGTAACAGATTATGATTAAAAATGTCTCCGGGCCTTTCCTGGTTAATTTTCTTTATTCGGACCCCGCTGATTTTAATCGGTGACCCCTGCGCTATATGATGAAAATTATGGAATGTTCTATAAATTAAGAACAACAAATAAGATAATATTTCAAAGTTTGCCCACTGCTGAGTTTTTCTGTACGCTGAGGATCATTGACTTTTTAAATGAAACTATCGTAAAACAGCTTTTCTTTTTATCAACCTTAGAGTATTGAAAGGCATTGAAAATAGTGAAAGTAAATAGATTTTTTGACTTTCAATCAGCAGCGTGTAAAGAATGGTCGGTTATATTAAATGCCTTTTTGTTAAATATTTAAATTTGGAACCTTCTTTTAGTAAAGTGGGCCTTCTTTTGTAAAAATGTCTCATATTTACAGAGCTTTTTCTAAGCAAAGCAAAAATAAAAGCCAAATCTAAAAGGTTATTTTACTTTAAGAGGGGGAGTATAATTGAGTATCTCTTAAAGATTTAGATCTATGACTAAATAATGATAAAAGTAGATATTTACCTGCCATAAATGTTTCTTCAGGATGAATTATATTCAATTATAATACATTATATATATTAAATGCATTATTATTTAAAGCCTTAATAATAGCCCTGTTTTCAAGGGGAATCTTCTAGAGGAAGATGCCTTTTTGCTAAATTATGAGGCAAAATGTGACAAACATAACCTGGAACTCAGCATCTAGATAAACGTTTGTTTGTCATTTATCTTTTATTTTACAGCTTTGATAAGTCAAATGCTTCCTGAGGAAAAGCTTCAGGTGGCTTAGGCCTCAGAATTAAAAAGAAGAAATAAACAGCATCCGTTATAAAGTTTAAACACAGCAGGGCTTTTAAATACCAGCAAAGTAAACCTGGAAGAGAAGTTTAAACGTGGCTCTAATTAATTGACATAATTCTGGTAATTGATAAACCTTTTGTAAATAATGTAAATAAATCTGAAAGATTAAATTCAGATCTTTGGTTTCCACTAATCAGCACAAGCTTCAGTAATGTTTTCCTTTTGACTGTATGTCCTCCTCTTCCTTCTGCTTACATTTTCCCACATCCTCCCCTCCTTTTAATTAAATCTTTTATTAATTAAATTTAATTGTGATTAAATCCCCCCCCCTCCCTTCAGTATTTTGATCTTTTCTCCCCCTTCCTTTCTTTCACCCATCTGCCCTCCCTCTCTTACTCTCGGTTCTCTTCTTCTTCCTCTTCAGCAGCAGACTGCTGTCCCAGCTATCTCTGTTCTAGACTTGGTATGTTCTTCCTGTTAATGCTGAGTTTCCTGTCCCTGGCCTTACATCACTTCCTGTTTTCTGTCTTGGCTGCCCACCTGCCCTTCCTTTCCGTCTCTCCCTGCCCATAAGAACTGCAGATATCGTTTCTTTGGGTTAGGTTGAATGATTGGGGGGGGCTAAGCCATGAGGAGCTAAAGAGCAGCCGGTTCTGGGATGCTTGATGCCGTTTGGCTCAGGAGGCGGTCCATCTCCTTGTCTACTAAAAACATCCTAAAGGGGGGGAGGTGGGGAATTCTGGGGTTACAGCTTTGTTTGCAGCAGACATGGAGGTGGCACCTGCATGGCTGAGCTCATCACTAAGGGACATCAGAGGGAAACCCGTGCATGTAAATCCTGCAAAGACATCATACTATCGTGCCGTTCCTGAATCCATTTATTCACCTTTCTGTTCATTCATCCGTTCATCCGTACGAATGGCTGAGCTTTTTCTTTAAGGGGTCTGTTCAACCACAGGTTACCATAGTCATTAAATTCACCTTTTCAGGGTTAATGTTTATAAACAGGAAGTAAAGTGGGTTGAGGATTGCGAGCAGACTGTAATTGTGCAGCTTTATCTATAATATATCTATATCTAAACAGAGCTGATCAGTCAAATTGATTGTAAGAATAAATTAAAAACTTGGTTTTAAAAAGAATGTTTAAAACCTTTTAAGTTTAATCCTCTTTTATTTTTAGATTTTTTTTTTTATTTCATGTAAATCTAATCTAATTCAGTGTATTTATTAAACACCAGTTCACAACAAATGTACACTTTACAGAGACACTTCAGTCTGATTACTGACATGATCGCTGAACATTATTTTAACACTGAAAAACCAGCTGATTTCAGCCTTTTCAGGATTTTTAACTATCAAATAATTTCTTTAAACATTTTAACATTTATTTTTCCACACATCTCTATTTTTCTTTATGAATATATTTTTTTTTCAGTAAAATATATTTTTTTTAATAATTCCATATCCACAAATGTGTAAGAAATGTTATAAATATACATGCTGTATAAATTTTTATGTTTAATAAGGCTTTTAAAAAATGTATTATGCAGAAATGATAAACTGTAATGCTCAATAGCAACTAAACATAACATAAAGTTCCCATAAAAGGATTATATCTATTTTCGTCTTGCTTTCCAGCTCTCCAGACAGTAAATGATCATTTCCATTACTTAACGCTTTATAGGGCACTCGGTGAAATATTTTTTAAATAAAAATTTAAAGGACATAAAGAAATTCATGAAAAACACAGAAATGTTCATTTCCTGTCTGAAAAGCTCAATAAATGAAATTTCGTATACAAAATGACATTAAAAGTTGTCAAAATTGTGAAACGGCCTCTTCTAAGAATTAGCATATCCATGTGCCGCCCTCTAGTGGTTGGATTAATATCTAGAACAACGTTTTTTTACATTTTGAATTAAAGTTTTGTGTCTAAATTTGAAAACAAACTCTGATTTTTTTTTCTTTTCGATTTTCAACAAATTTTTTAATTGGATTTATCTGATATCTAAATTAGAATACTTTGTAAATAAAAATGTAAAGCCAATAATGTTATTGGAATCCAGGACAAGACTTTATTACCTTTTTAAACATTAATATGAATATTTTAATGGCAAAAATTAACGCCAACTTGCCTGAGTATATTAGGAAAAATAACAAAAGTGTTTTTTTTTTATAAAGAAATTCATGAAAAACACATGGAAATGTTCATTTCCTGTCTGAAAAGCTCAATAAATGAAATTTCGTATACAAAATGACAAAAGTTGTCCAAGTTGTTAAACGGCCTCTTCTAAGAATTAGCCTATCGATGTGCCGCCCTCTAGTGGTTGGATTAATATCTACAACATTGTTTTTTTTTATTTTGAATATAAGTTTTGTGTCTAAATTTGAAAACAAACTCTGATTTTTTTTTTCTTTTCGATTTTCATCTTTTTTTTATTGGATTTATCTGATATCTAAATTAGAAAGGGCTGTAAGTTTCCCCTAAAGTTGACACTTTCTGATTACAGCATCTTTATAGAGATAAGGTTAACCCTTTATAGGGCACTCAGTGAAATACTTTGAAAATCAAAATTTAAAGCCAATAGGTTATTGGAATTTACATTTACAAAAGTAAATGTCAATGTAATAACAAACACCAACTTGCCTGAAAATATTAAGAAAAATAACAAAAGTGCTTCTATAAGAAATTCATTAAAAACACTCTGAGAGTGAAAGAAATACTTTTTTTTTTGTGGTACAACATAACCTTAGAGGCATTAATGCCGATACTGGCACTTACATTTTTTAGTTTATAAACCTGAATAAAATTGTTAGCTTAGTGCTGATAAAACTTTAAATATTCTGATACCATACTGGCTGATACTCATAACAACCCGATACGATATCAGCACAAATACTTATATTTTGTTGTGTGAAATGTTAGAAAAACCTCAATCAAGTGAAATTACTGAACCTGAGAACAACTGAGCCTGTTGGTCAACGAGTTACATCAAGTTCAAACAGAAACAAAGTTTTTCTATCAACTTTTATACGCACGGCAATCATTTCAGATTCGCCTTTTTTTTTTGGCTAAATGGTTTCTGACTCCAACATCAGATCGGGGAATCCCTAGTTGGGAGGTGGAGCTTTAACACATTATATTTTTTATATTTCACATTCACTTATAGAAAGTCTGCTTTTTTTGTGATTTGGTTGAACTGACCCTTTATCCACCATCCAGGCTAAAGAAATGGGTGTTTTTTTTGTTTATTTTATGTTTATTTTGCAGCATTCTCCATTGTTTTCCAAGTCGTAGGTGTATTTCTTGGACAGATTTAGTATCTGGAGGGAGGGGGGCTTTAACGTTGTTGCTCTGCGTCCTTGTTGTGGTTGCCGCTGCTGTTGCATGTCGGTGTTTGCATGGTCAGATGTGGGATTTTCTGCTTGTGTTGTGAGTTTGCTGTGCGTGCTGTTCCTTCCTCTGGAGCAGCCCATTTAGACAAGCCATATTGCTTCAAGTTAGTGTCCAGACAGTTTTCAGCATTAATGATCTCATATTGCTTGAATTGATGTCAGTGATTGCTGTTGTAACGATTTCCCTGTCTGCATGTGTGCCTCATGGCGTGTTGTGTGTGTCTGTCTGTGGATCTGCCAACGATCAGCTGCAAGACGAGGAGCGGCGGCGTAAGCAGCAGCTGGAGGAGATCCGGAAGAGGGAGGCCGAGGAGCGAGCGAAGCAGGAGGAAGAGAGGAGGTGGAGGGAGGAGGAGAGAGTCAAACGAGAGGCGGGGGAGAAGGTCAGTTTCTTTCTGAGAAAATGTTAAAGATCAGATTAAAGCTTTGCCTAACTTAAATAAAGATAAGAACATCTTCTGGGATAAGACTGTTGGTTTGCTGCTGCAGATTAGAGTTTTTATTTTTATTTTTTTAGATTAATTACATCTTGTTTTAATCTAATGACAGGATTAGGATTTAACAGTATTGGTCCAACTCTTGGATTTTCAGTTACTGTCGCATTAAATCTATTTTGTATTTCCGTATAGTTGAGCCGTCATTAATGCGACTCAATTTTTGCTTTTTTTTAAGGTCCATTTACTCTGTTTTTTTTCAGCATTTTATACAATAAATTGATTTTTGATATTATTTAGAATCTCTGTTGCATTAATTGCACAGAAAAAAATATATATATATCAACCTTAAGATATTCTATGTAAGATGGTTTGCCTTCTGCTCAAACATGTTGCATTCCTTTGAGTTTTTGAATAACCAGTGGTTTGGTCTCTCATGCTTTCATCCACATTGTTTTGTTTAAGACAGAATCCTCCATGTTTGTTGTTTCATAATATGATCACGCTGGTGCATTGTCCTGTGAGCTGCAGGCCGCTGGTTATTGAAAACCATCCATCAACATCTGGAAGCAAATGTTTTTAGTTCTGTTAGAACAGTTAGTAAATTTTTTGTTGTTGCTGCGACTGTATTTTAATGCTGTTTTTACTCATTTTAAAGTTGTCCAGTTGCATGTTGTCATCCTGACCCCCCCCCCAACCCTCTGTGATGTCTTGCTGTCATGGTCTGTGCTCCCACCCACCAGAAAGCATGAGTTTTCTCATCATGTAGAGGTCAGGGAGGTTTTCTTAGGCGGGAAGCTTTTAGGAGTTTTAATTTTGAGGTTTGGATTCATTTTTTTTTTTTTCCACATTCCATCCAGCATCTAAAGGTGTGTTTAGGGAATGCTGCCCACTCCAACCAGCCTCCCCATCCCCACAAACCATATGCTTTACATTCACTCCACACACCCTCATCCATACCATACATGTTCATAGACCCAGCCAGTCGCTCATTCAGAGCCCACACGCACCCACTAATCCCTCCCAGTTTCTTCAGATCCCCTCTGGGCTGATTGAACTCTCTGAGCAGCTCCGGCTCGACCCTCACCACATGAGACGGAAGAAATATGAGGAGATAATCTCACATCAGAAGCCCGGCGGTTGACCCCAGAACAGCTGGTCGAGCTCCAGAACCTGAAACCCAAATCTCTTCCTCACCAGAGTAGCTTTTCTCCCTGAGGTCTAGATGCTAGGAGGCAGAGTGGGCTGGACACTGGAGGATGTTCCCACAGAAACCACTTAATGTAAACTCAGGCCACACAGGGATCCATTATAGAGATCCAAAAGACACAGACGGCTGGCACTAGGCGGTGATGGAGGTGTAGAGGAGGAGAAGCTGGATGGTCGGCGAGACGTTAGATCTGGGTTTTTAGGAATCTGCAGTCGGAATAGTTTATTTAAACTTTTTTTTTTTTAAATCAGATTTCTGGATACTTAGAAATATTAGAAAGTGCTTTCCACGCATTTCTAGATCAAAGGTCAGGGGCTTAGTTGGGGAATTTTCCTTAAATGTATTTAGGTTTAAGAGCTGAAAATAAAAAGTGCAGAAAGGCGTTAAATCTTTTAATCAAAGGGTTTTGTTATAAAACTGATTTAACATTTGAATTCTTGTTTTCTTTTTCAAAGACAACTATTAAGTATTTTAAAATATGTTTGAAATGTATATAAAAGTTGTAATACATCATCTAATCTATCTTAGAAATAATTTTTATTTGATCATTTAGATTCTTTTCTTTTTTGGTGCCATTAAGAAAACAAATGTAGATATAAAAGAAGTAAAAAAAATAAAAAATAAAAAGAGCTGAATTCTATATTTAGCAGATTAAGTTCAGAAAATTGTTTTAAAAACACTTTAATCGTTTAAAAATAAAAATATATTTATTGTTGATAGTACCGGTATTAGACATTTTACTACATAAAAAAATTGTCTAAAACTGCTTTAGCTAAATTTATGATATTGTATTACCTCATTGAATCCCCTGAAATATATTTTAATTTCCTATTAATATTAAAAATGTACAAATTAAATGTTTTGCGTTTCATTTGAGTCTTATAAGATGCTATTTAACAACAAATGCCAGGTGTAGGCCATTTACAACAAGAGCAGGACAAAGGCTACGTTCACACCGCAGCCTGAAGTCATCCAAATCCATAATTTTTTTTTATTTTCCCCCCATATGCGACCTGGATCTGATCTTTTCATGGCAGTCTGATCAACACAGATCTATTTTTTTCAGTGCAACCCAGACCGCTTGGCTATGTGGTCCTGCATCCGATACGAATCTGATCTTTTCAAATGCGACCTGTCTCTGAACAGCCAGGTCACATGCAACGGACCTGAACGTCATTAATACCCGACAGTGGTCACTCTTCTGCTTCTTGTTATGCAGAAGTTGCAAGAAAAACAACAACCATGGTGGACGATGATACGGAGAGTAGTATTTAAGTTTAACCATCTTGGAAAGATTGAGTTTTAAAGGTTTGTAAAGATCGCTAGATCCGCTCCAGCACTACCATCCGTGTTTACTTCCGTAAACACGAAGCACGCTGGCTTGTGACGTCACTGCGTCCTCTACTGCGCATGCAGGACACTTAGGTTGTATGAATGCAAGTCACAGGAGATCGCGTGCTGGTCGCATATATTATATAAATGTAAACATAAAAAAAAAATCGTATTTCACAAAAGAATCGTAAATGAGCATCAAGGCCTGCAGTGTGAACGTAGCCTAAGATTCTGATACAGACCTAATTTAACAAGAATTAATGCAATTCAATTTTTAATAGTCAAGATTTAAATATGAAGTTCTGTACAGTGGAAGTTAGATTTTATTTATTACATTAGATTGTTTTGATCATTTGAAGCTTTACAGAAGGATATCTGTAGTTGTTGAGCAAGTATGCAATGACCAACCATCAAACCGCTAAAGTATTAAAAAAGGGATTTTCAGAGAAATAATTGGATCGGGTTGGCTTCTTGGAAGCAGTTAAAGAAAGATTTTCATGATGTTTAGATCAGGTCTGCTGCAGAATACTATCAGGACTTTAGAGGAGAAACGGCTAAACATTTCCGAAGTGAGGCCCTTTGCTTTGGGCCCTCAGCTCTCTGATGTTTCCAGAGGTGACTCAGGGTAGGGTCAGTTAGTACCTGAAGGGTGGGGGGTTCAGTTTATAGTAGAAACAGCTTGTTGATTAGTTAACCAGCTGTGTTTCTAGCTAACTAGACTGTTAGTACCCAGTGTTGGTGGCAGCCAATCAGAGTGGAGCTTACTAACAGGTTGTCCCTCCCCCAGAGGAGACAGGAGGAGGAGTACTACAACCGTCTGGAGGCCGAGCGGCGGCGGCAGCACGAGGAAGCTGAGAGAAAGCTGCTGACGCCTGACGAGCCGGCCGGTCTGTATCGGCCCCCGCTGCCTCGGTACTAACAACCCCCCACCCCCACCACAGAGAAACACCTCCTACCTCAAAACACAGGTCATCTCGCCAGACACGCTCTACACAGCCAAATTCGTCCCCAATGCGGGCGATGACGAAGACGAGGACGAAGGCAAGGAAGCCAACTCGGCAGGGAGCGGCGGCTGGTCAGGTCAGGCGAAGCTGTCGGCGACCAGGAAGTCGTACGGCGACCTCCCGGCCTCCGCCGCGCCTAGTCAAGGCCGACCTCAGCCGCCGCCCACTGCACGCAAGCCCCGCCCTCTTTCTGATGGCATCTTCCTATCTGGCTCATTCCAGCCACCAGTCAACAACTCCAACAGTACAGCTCCCCCCCTTCCAGCCAAACCCAGCTCCGTCCCCCCACCAGGAACCTATAAAGGTAGAGCCGGAGAGAGGAGCGAGGAGTCAGGCTCCCCAAGGCGCCCTCTGTTACTCCCGTATCTCCCTCTCATCCACTCATCTGTCATTTCCTACCCTTCATGGTTTACCGCTCTTAGGTTTTCCTCTTCTACATGTTTGTTTAGGTTGTTTTTTTGTCAGTCCAACTTTTCATCCCTCACTTTAATTTTATCTTTTTTTTTTCTTTTTCGTGGGGATCGGTCCGTCTCTCCTTCACCAATCAGATTGTTTTTGTTTTTGAACACCTTTCCTCCCAGTAATTTTCCCTCCTCATCATCCTTCTACAATCACCCCCTCTCCGAACACTGTAAAAGAAAAAAAAGCAATGGATAATCACGCCACCTTGTTTGTCACAGACGATTGAGGCCCATCAGAGCCAATCATAGTACTGTTGGTGTTGTCGCTCGCCGCCTTCTTTCTGTTTGGTTAGTTGCTTCTTGGGAACAGGGATGGAGGAGTCACCTCCACTTCCTGCCCCTGGGCTCTGCTTAGCGGTGTTTGCTTTAAAGGGAAGGAGATTGGGCTTTTCACATCCATCTCTAACAGCAAAAAAAAAAAATCATACATGTGCATTAGCGCTCATACCAGCAGTAAAAACTCACCTTTGTCTGAGGTTATTTACATGTTGCAAATGAGTCATCAGCAGATACCTACAAGTCTTAAGTTTCACAATTGAGATTTGACCTAAATATATACAAACTAAAATTAGAAAACAAGATTTACAAAGCTAAAATGGGGTTTATCTGCTAGATTTTAGGTCAAAAGCTAATATTTTGTTAGCGATAGCATTTGAGATAACAGCAGCTAACACTTGTTTAATGCTAAATGTAGCTGCCATTAGGTGAAAAGATAATAATTTATGTTAGCAATAGCATTTAAGCTAACAGCAGCTAACCCTTCTTTTATGCTAAATGTAGCTGCCATTGGGTGAAAAGATAATCTTTTATGTTAGTGATGGCACTTAAACTAACAGCAGCTAATGCTTGTTTTATGCTAAATGTAGCTGCCATTAGGTGAAAAGATAATCTTTTATGTTAGTGATGGCACTTAAACTAAC
>NW_015150529.1:782661-795378 GCF_000732505.1 Cyprinodon variegatus | reverse complement strand
TAAACTAACAGCAGCTAATGCTTGTTTTATGCTAAATGTAGCTGTCATTGGGTAAAAAGCTAATCTTTTATGTTAGCAATAGCATTTGAAACAGCAGCTAACACTTGTTTTATGCTAAATGTAGCTGCCATTAGGTCAAAAGCTAATATTTTGACAAAAACTACGGTGAACACCAGTATTTTGACCTGCCTTAATATGTATCTGCTAGGCTAGCAGTAGCTAATATGTTTTATGACGATAACATTCTAAAAGTTGCAGTTTCTCTGTTACATTTTACATTTTAAATTGCACTTGTTTCGAGCTATGCTGTAAAATCATGGTTCACCTTTTAGGAAATGTCTTTTAGAACAGTTTGTTTCAAAGTAACGTTGCTCAACACCAGAAGGACCTCAGACAAACGCATCTTTGACTGCAGCTCACTCCAGACTGAATCAATACCTGAGGTCCTAATTTGGTACCTGCCTGCAATCCAACCACCCCCACCCCCCATCACACACCTGCCACCTCAGACACTTCATGTTGCACTCTCACACATCAAACACATCATCCCACTAATTCCCCCCACCCCACCCCCTCCCAGAATCAAATTTGCATGTTTCATTCTAGCATCACACACGAATCAAAGCTCAATGCTGCACGCTGGCTGCCAGCAGTTCACCTCAGGAAATGGCTTGATGTCTATTGCTTTTTACTGCCTGTGCATAGCTTCACTTTGCTGCTGTCTTCATGTTTTAGATTCTTTTTTTCTAGCTTGTAGTCTTTTAATATGCTCCCCTAAACTACCTATCTGCTTCAGCTCTGATGCTGCTGTCCTTCCTCTGACCTTTTGCTTGGTCTCTGCCACTGAATGCTGCAGCTTTACTAAGCATTACTACCCCAACAGGGCTTTGCTGCAGGTTCAGATGATTTTAAAAGCACCTGAGCCTCCAGCTTTCCCTGACTAAATGACAAAATGTGTTTTTTTTTGTTCATGCTGGCATCTCCAGGACCTCAAATCGAAATTCAATATGTACTTCCTGTCAAAATTGTACAGATGAAGATTACAGCAATGAAAATATTCTCAGAATTGTGAGATTAAATTCAGATTAAGCAAAAAAATCTATAGCCATTTTTCTTAATGGCCCAAATCCTCTGCTGTAAATTTGAGAAACAAAACAAAAAAAAAATGATCAGAGTTGAAAGTGTAATTCTCTCCAGCTTTACTGGGCAGAACGATGGTCTCTCTCTGGTTCCTTTTTAAGAAGGAGCCTCATAGAAATGGAGCTCAGGAGCTGCCAGCTGGATATTTGTGTTTGGATTTACCATTTGTCACTGTGTCTGTATGGAAACTGTTCCAAACGATTCCCATCGTTATTTCATTTGGGGCAGAAAACCAACATCCAGGGTTAAAATCAAATGCACAGCAGCCTCTGCAGTTATTTACAGCCCTGGTAGAGATGTGTAAAATCCTGCATGCTGGTTTGCCACGACAAATTAAAATTAATCTACTGTGATTGAAGGATTTATTTAGTTGGAAAATAAGAAAATTAATTTTGCATCATCCTATAAGTATATCCTGACCTGTTTATATATAAAACGTGTTAGTCCACTTACAAAGATAAGTATTTGTTTGTGTCATGGATACCAAAACCTTGGTGCAGATCCCAGGAAACCAATTTATCATCTTGTGTTTTTCTTAATCTTAGTATTAGCATAACATAATCCTCCATTCTTTCTTTAAAGAACTCCACAGGAGGGCTTAACATGCTGCATCCATAAAATAATGAAACTGCTGAAAGCTGTTCAGCTCATTTATTGAGACTCAGAAGAATATAAGGATGTGACATTCAATCTGAAAACAAAGATGGTTTTAATGTAACTTCAGTTCGAAGCAACTAGGGTAGGGAATTGATACGATTTTTCATGATTCTGATTCTCTTATCGATTCTGCGAAACAATGAACTTGGTAAGTGCACGGCGACATTTGTCTACCTTGGCCTAGGACATCCTATTTCTGCCTGCCTTGGCGAAAATAGAAGGCCGTGAATGGGAGAAAGGCACAGTCACTCAAAAGCCAAAAATATAGGTAGGAAACTGGTTTATTTCCAGAAATGGCATATGATTTAATATGAACCACATTAAGCACAGCCAGTGATATAAAACTAGCTACTTACCAGCAGAGTTGCCTTCCATGCTGGTCTTAACTTTAGCTTCTGTCCGGAAGCATCAAAAACACGGCATTCGTTAAAATGTATGCCATGTTGTAAACAATGCAATGATTGCAAAGCGCCTTGTCTTTTCTCTTTTTCATCTTTCTCTTCCTTAAAATGAAGCCAATCTTTCGATCGCTTTGACCGCTTTTGTTTTGCTTTTCTAGACTTATGCCTAAATATTAAAAAATATTAAATTTTTACGCAAGTGCGTGACTTACGTGCTGCCCAGAGTGGCTCTGGTGCTGCCTGGAATCGATAAGAGAGCTGCCGAACGGTGCAATGGAATTTAAACACATGGAACTGGTTCTGAACAGGAACCGGTTTTCGATTCTCATCCCTACAAGCCACTGATAACAAATAAAGTTAGCCAGCGGGTCGATGTGACTCATGGCGGTCTGACTTACTGACAAAAACCATCATGGAGGATTTTTACACATCTATACCAGGAGAACCGTTTAGTGTTGACGGAGCTGCATCAGTTCTAATTAGAGTGAAATATCCAGCCATCAAAATGTCTCAGCGTTTCTCTGAAAGCTTCCTGCTCTCAGTTGAAGGAGTAAAAAAAGTTTTTTAGGCTGGAAAATCCCAACATTTTCTTTTTCTGAAAAGGAAACAGTCGGCAGATTTCACTGTTTTCCATTTGTCCTAAAAAGACCAAAACCAACAATGTGGTTTTTCTCTCTCATAAAGCTTCCTGAACTGACCTTTTGTTGCAGGACTGGATGAATATCAGAAAAGGAAGGAAGTAAGGATGTTATTTCAGTGTAGTTAATGAAAGCACGCCGTGCAGAACCTTAACAAGGACGCCCAGATTCTGTGAGAACCGGCAGAACCGTGTGTCGGAGAAACTGATGGTATTAAGGGAGGCTTTCATTCGCTGAATACCAAATGTCATCTTTAGAAAAGAACAGCGTTTTAAAGAACAGCGGTTCTTTAAAGAGTTCTGAATCCTAAGAATCAGTTCATGCTGAATCATTTAGTTCATCCTGCTGCATTTTCTGTTCCTCTACAGTTTGAATAATAATTGAGCCTGAACTCTGTCACTCTTAGGTTATTTATTAGAATTTAATTTCTTTTTTCTTTTTCTTTTTACTGTGAAACACTAAAGTTCAGATGGACCTGTCAGGCTTTCTGCTTACCTTTTTTAAAAGGTCTGGAAACAGGAAGTTGGTCGGCTCAGATTGCAGAAGGAAAACAAATGCAACTTAATCCAACTTATACAAAAGTTGAAAAAGATCTAATTCCAGATTACATCAGGAAGAAAATATATTAGATGAATTACGGTTCTTTCTTACTTAGACCAGCCCAGTACCGTTTGTTTACACTACAGTGGGTCAGCACTGCTTCCAGTGGTTGGTGAACCACTCCTCAGCCGCAGTTCTCCGTGAGGCCAGTAGGTGGCGAACCAGAACCTCCACTGAAGTGATTCACCAACCAGGACTGTGCTGGAAGTGGTGCTGTCGCTCCCATTGCGCCGATCAGGCTGGGATCACTTTATGCTCACCTAACTCTGTTAAGCTAACCAGGCAGAAGTGTGGGTGAGTTTCAATAAGTTTTTTTTTTTTTTTTTTGGCTGAATAAATCAAGAATGACAGCAGTAGTCAAAGACAGGGTTCTTTTACTCTGTAGCAGAGGGGTGATCAGGTAGTTTCCTCTGCAGCGCTGAAGGACCTGATTGTCGCTCAGGGAAACATTGCAGAATAGGACTGGATCCTGCTCCAAGTTATTAATCACCTCGGACTCTTCTTAAAATTTAAACATCCCAAGTCTTGTTGGACAAGCTGGAGATAAAGATGTGAATTTAAGTGTTGTTTTTAAGGAAGTCCTCTTAGATAATCTGAGTTTTATTCCACATGGTTCCTCATTAATAGTTGGTTTTGGTGTTTTTGGTTGGTCAGAAGTTCCCTGAGCTTTAGGAGCTGCCGTTTCTCTGCTTTATGAATTTTGTGGTTGAAACCTCGTTGCCGAGGTGATGGTATCTCCAGTGTTTTAGAGTGACACAGAGACACATGGTTCAAGGTCAGGGTCACACTCTGAGTCTGTGAGTGGCTTCATTAAAAGCCCAGTTTACCCAGGATTCAGTTCTCCACTGCCTCCATATCAGACTTTTAGAGGCTGGTGACCCTGACCTGGGATCCCGACCGTACGCTTCCACAGACCGTTTTCCTGCTTTGGAACGGCCCTCTAACAGCTCCCCTTTCTGCCGTAGCCTAACCAGGTCTGAACGTTCCTGCCTTTAACGCTTCTCCTCTCCACTGCTCCTCTTTCTGCTCTGACCGGTCTGTGGAAAAGTACGGGATGTTTGGAGAAGCTGCTGGGTCTCCGCTCAGAGTCTCTGCTCCATTAAATAATTGACCATCGATTGAAAAAGAAAAGTTTTGATAAGAGACGCGCTGAGAATCACCCAGCAGCCTCCACCTCAGATACCTGCAGTTTGTCCCAGTCTGCCCACCATTGATACTGACTCATGTTTGTCTGCTGTGTGGCTCCTGAACCTGAACAGGGTTTAACTCGCACACTGGAAACTCGACAGGAGTTGTAGGATCAGGAGAGGTGTTCAAGGACCCGAGGGATAAATGGGCGAAGAGGTGAGCATAATCCTTCAATGCTTGATTTAAGTTTGAATCACATCTTCATTTATTTCACAGACTCTGCATCATCCCGACGACACCAAACCAGAAATACTGCTTGTTAATGCTCTGAACTTCCATATCAATGCGTTTTTTTGCACCATGTTTTTTCTCCCACACTGTTTACATTTGATCACTGCTGCACTTTATGGAATAGAAATGATCATTTCCTGTCTGAAAAGCTTACTAAATGAAATTTCGTATACAAAATGACAATAGAAGTTGTCTAAGTGTTAAACGGCTTCTTCTAAAGGGCGGATTATACCTCTGCAACCGCACACATCAAATGTCGCTTGGGTCTGGTTGGGAACCAGTTTAGCTGGTAGCTTCTGCACCGCCGGGCGGGAATTTCTAGGGACGCACAGCAGCTTCCCATCAAAGCGCAAGGAGGAGCCTATTTGAACTCGTGAGAACTTCGGCGGATTGTACTTCCAAACCTCATCAATTAAGCTTTCGTCATAGTTGTCCATTGTAGTTGTCCCTCGGTTTTTAAAAATGGCGCGCCCCAGCACTGAATCAAGAAGGACGATCACACAGACAGCCAGAAAGGCAAACCAAGGACCAATCACAGCTGATTTTTGTCTGCGCAATTCCGCTTGAGATCTGCGCGGGTTTGCGACCGTCCGACACGTAGTCAGGATTTTTTTTTTTACAAAAACAGATTTGACGGTTGCAGAGGCTATGAGTCGGAGGCATAAATTGGCCTTAAGAATTAGCCTATCCATGTGCTGCCCTCTAGAGGTTGGATTGATATCTACAGCAACATTTTTTGAATTTTTTGGATCTATTTGAAGAAAAACTCAATTTTTTTTTCTTTTCGATTTTTATCAAATGTTTTTTTTGGGATTTATCTGATATCTAAATGAAAAAGAGGTGAAAATTTGCCCTAAAGTTGACACTTTCTGATTAGAGCATCTTTATAAAGATCAGGTTAACCCTTTATACGGCCCTCAGTGAAATACTTTGAAAATCAAAATTTCAAGCCAATAGTGTTACTGGAATCCAGGACAAGACTTTAATAACTTGGTAACATTCAAAAAAATATGGATATTATTATCGCAAGAGTAAATGTCAATGTAATAACAGGAAACGCCAAGTTGCCTGAAAATATTAAGAACAATAACAAAAGTGCTTCTATAAGAAATTCATCAAAAACACTCAGAGTAAAAAAAAACTTTTGTTGGTCCAACAGAACCTTAGAGGCATTAATGCTGATACTGGGACTTACATTTTTTAGTTTTTAAACCTAAAAATAATTGTTAACCAGGCTTATTAACTTTTAATTTTACTTTTTAACTTTTCAATTAGCTTTTTCACTTTTTTCTTGACTTGTTAACTTTTTTACAATCTAATTTCCAGTAGGTAATATATAATTCAAGGGTTCATCTAATTGGTCAAATGTCAAAATAAGATGTACAGCCATGTAGCTGAATGGCTGGATATAGATCTTGTGCTTCTAGACCTCACTGAGGGATGGGGGGGGGCGGACTCTATTTGTAAGGTGCAAGTGATCAAAAACGATAACTTGCCCTATAAAGGGTTAAAGTAGCAGGTGTGACAGTCTGATAACATAAATAAAAAGGTCATTTTTGTTAATAAAAAAAAAAGGTGAGGGGAGAAATGAGCAGTTCTTTAAATCTGGTTTCTGTTTGAGTTCTCGGTGGAACCTTGGAGCGTCTCGGCGTAACGCGTTATTTTTTGTGTGTGTGTGTTTTATTAATTTTATTTATTTATTAATCTTTGCTTTCATTTAAAAATAGATTTACAGGTTTTGAATATAAACTGATCATTTCTTTAGAACATATGTGTAAATATTTAACTGTCCAATCTGGAAACATGATTTTTTTTTTACTTTAAAATCAGTTATCTTAAAAATAACCTTTAAAACGGTTGTAAAATGCTAACAGTTTTTTAGCTGATAAATATATATACAGTAAATGTTTCACTTCAAGTATTTTAAAAAGCAAAACTGAGCATCTGTAATGTTAGCTTTTTAAATTAAAATTTTAAAGATGTTACTTTTATTTGAAACATTTAAATTAAACGTGGTGCGTTTAGTTTCCCTTTATAATAAACTGCATGCATTTTGGTGGAAAACATATTGGAACTAAAGTCAACAAATTAACATAAATAAAAAGGTCATTTTTGTTAATAAAAAAAAAAAAAAAGGTGAAGGGAGAAATGAGCAGTTCTTTAAATCTGGTTTCTGAGATCTTGTTGGAACCTTGGAGCGTCTCGACGTAACGCGTTATTTTTTTTGCGTGTGTGTGTTTTCAGTCAGGAACAGGAGAACTCGATCCCCAGCGACGCTCCGGAGAGTCTGACCTTCAAGGAGCGCCAGCGCCTCTTCTCTCAGGGGAAGGAGGTTTCCAACAAGGTCAAAGCTTCCCGCAAACTGATGGAGCTGGAGAACGAGCTCAACACCAAGCAGTAGGCCGAGCCCTCCGCCTCCCAGCGCCACCTTAAAACCCAGGGTTAAGGTGGTCCTGGGAAACATCCACTCACCTTATTAACACTGACGGCCTCCTCCTGGTTCTGTTGCTTTTTTATTTTATTTTGACACTCAGATTTCCAGAGCGATTAATTTTTTTCTGTTGTTCTGTTGGAACGGATTCCCTCCGCTTGTCCCAGTCTGTTAAATAATGATGAAGCACTGTAAAAAAAGTTAATTCTATCTAATTAGAGAGGCGCAGCAGAGGGGGATATATTTTTGTTTGTAAAATGGTTCTTTGGGGGAGGGGCTTAGAAAGACTTACTCTTGTTTAATTTTTTTTTAAATAGCTTTCTCAAATATGAACAATTTTATGATATTTTAAGCTTTTTTTTCTCAGCATCATGATTTCACTTTCAGTTCCTTCTTGCCAGCAGAGAGAAAAAAAACTTATTTTATTGTTAATTTTATCCTTTTTTAAAAAATTTTATTTTAAAGATTAAATTCTCGATGAGAGAAAACACTGTTATTTCATTCCGTAGTGAAAAGGAGCGGGATTTCTTTTATTTCTGAGGTCTTCGATGATCCAGAGGAGGATGAGGAAGGCTTTTCTGTAAGTGCACAACTGAACTGTAAATACTCCGGTCCACAACTGTCTCTTTTTACTAATGTAGAAACCTTCCAGGAAACTAAAGAAAACCGGAAAACTTCCGTGATTTAACGTTTATTTTCATGGAACCCAACAGATCACTACTTTTCATTTTAAGTGTCTCCCAAACCAACCGATGTTAAGTTTTAGGTTCTTTTAAAGATAGTTTTTTGCAGTTGTGTGAAATTATTTTTGACTGATTGTTTCCCTAAATTCAAAGGAGAAAAACAAAAGTTTTCATTCAAAATGTGATTCAATGTTGGTTTTCACAATATCAATAAAGGACGAAGCGCTTGTCTTTAAATGCTTGTTTGCTTTACAGGTATTTATTTCAAACCTGGTTGGAAAACGGAGAATAATCCGGCAGATATTGTGGTCTTTGTGGATTATATTAGGGACCTCTTAACTGTGGTAATCTCCTTTCCCAGAAACCAGACGGTTTCACAAAGCGAACAGTTTTCCAAAGTCTCGACTCTTTCCAGCCGCGGTTTAATCTGAGCGACTCCATCCGGTGTTTAAACCGATCGTTTTCTTTCTTTGTGATCTGAACCGACTGGAGACTTGATTCTACGTGACGATTGAAATGCTGATGGGAGCCGACCAGTAGAATCACTACGAGCATTTCCTCCTCCACTTCTCCTTCTAGGATTAAAATGAACTGAGTCATTTAAATGGTTTCATGCCTAGCCTTTTGTAAATCATTAATAAATATCGATTTTTCAACAATTGGGGCTGATGCTGTTTCCTTTTTTTAATCCATTAATTAAAAATGTTATGTATAAAAGTGCTTTTTAGTCATTTTGGATCCTTTTTTGGTCAAATAGAGTAGAGCACTTTAATGTATTACAAGAGATGAAAACACAAAAATCGCCTCAGATGTCAATTTTTTTTTTTTTAACAATTAAATAGTTGCCAAAATAACATTTCATTTAGTAGCTAGTTTATATATAAAGTGATTCTTTCAACTTGTGGTAAACTTGTTGATACTTTTATTACTTTAAAACTTTTTACTTGCAAAATTTAACTGAAATTGGTTATTTGCGTTTGCTTTTATTTCTAAATGTTTTTATTAATCTTTGCTTTCATTTCAAAATAGATTTACAGGTTTTGAATATAAACTGATCATTTCTTTAGACCATATGTGTAAATATTTAACTATCCAATCTGGGAACAGGATTGTTCTTCAACTTTTTTAAACCTTAAAATCAATTATCTTAAAAAAAAAAAACCTTTAAAACGGTGGTAAAATGCTAACAGTTATTTAGCTGATAAATATATATAGTACATTTTTCACTTAAAGTATTTTAAAAAGCAAAACTGAGCATCTGTAATGTTAGCTTTAAAATTTAAATTTCAAAGATGTTACTTTTATTTGAAACTTTATTAAACGTGTTGCATTTAGTTTCCCTTTATAATAAACTGCGTACATTTTGTTGGAAAAAGTATTAGAACTAAAGTCAACAAGATAACATAAATAAAAATAGGTAATTTATTTATATATATATAAAAAAAGAACCACAACTAAAAAAACTATTTCAGTAAATTATTTTGTTGCAAATGCACACTTATGGAGTGACTTTTCTGCAAAAACGTTGCATACAAAAAAGCATGTTGTACAAAGTATGTTTCACACAAACAAATCTTATCATTCACAAATAAGCATGTTGCACTCGAATCTTATTGTTCACAAATAAAACTTGTGTTACAAACTCTCGCACAAACGTCGCACTAAAAATATAATTCAAAATTGTCCCAGAGTACAAAACAACCTCTCCTCGCAAACGAGACAATTCTACGCACTCCGCGGCAAGTTTCTGCCAAAGTCACGATAAATGAAGAATTGTTATTCTGACAAACTGACAGCAGGAGGCGCCATCCAATCAAAACAATTAACGTTCTGGTGTGGAGGTAGTTTTTGTATCCCCCCACTTTATCTGCACGGAGTAGAAGGAGCTGATCCATTTCCAACCTACTAAACGTCAAACTTCAGATGTTTATGAAAGATGAGCGCTGTTATTTTATCGGCACTTTCATATATACCAGAATATCACCAGTGATTTTGATTTAAAAAAGAAAACAGGAAGCTGACAGCAGTGTCTATTCCTTTCTCTGAAAGCCAAAAGCTCCTTGTTCTTTTCAACACGTTCCTTAAAAGAAAATCTAATTTGTCCAACATGATTAGTGGTATGCAAGGTTTTTGGCAGAAAATTCACTCCATACACACTGACTTTCATCTTTGCTTCGGCTGAGACTATAATAACCCAGTTAATGATGCACTTATCTTATGGTGATAAATGTATCAAACTGTATTGTCATAAAGACATTTCTCTTGTAAACACAGACTCTGTCTCTAATTAAAAGGTAAATGCTTGATCTCAGCTGAATTCACAAACCAGAGGAGCTTCGATTGGCTCTAATTTTTATCATCCCCCCCTCAGGGTGATGCTGGGGAGCATTCAGCCCTGCAAGGCACAAGTCTGTGATCATGATGTAAGTCCACTTTAACCATCCACATGAGTAATGGGTGGAGAAGCTGTCTGCTGATGTGGGTGGAAATAAAGCTGCAGCTCCTCTTTGCTCCATCTTAAAGGTATAATGGAGGATTTTTGCAAAGTTTTTAAAGAGACCCACCCTCTCCACTTTAAAAAGAAAAAATGCACATGCAATACCCTGTACCTGCTCCCGTGAGAAAATGCCAATTAAACACGTGCGAGAGCGTGCAGAAGCCCATTTCTCCTCGTGCACGCTCTGTTTAAAAGTTGCTGTTTGCATCGCGCATACAAGCTTACTTTCTAAAAGAAGATTTGTAATTTTTCCACTATGTCAGACTCACCGGTGAGTAAAAATTAGGGCGAGCACGTAGGACGGCCTTACGTAAACATATCACAATGATTGACAATTAGGAGGAGCACTTATTTCTATGATCCACCCGGAAAAGGAACATCTATACTTTTAATAAAGGCTTTTATTATCGTTCTATAGTTTTTAGCTGGAAAGAGCTCTGCACATAAACAAGGCAGCTGATCAGATGCTGCAGAAAATAAAATGACTTGTGAAATAAAACTGCCTTTGCAAAATGATATGATCAGATTTTTAAATGAATGGAAGAACAAACAGGATGATGTGTAGAACAACAAGCTGTAGCTGAAAAAGGGATCACCTGGCCTTCTATGACATATTTCTATAAAACCTGTAAACAAGTTGATCTTTTAATGCAGTTTATCTGAGTTATGCCGCACTGTGTGCGACACCGAATTTTGCTTTTGAAAACAATTATAATCAAAGGAATATAAAACTGAAAGCAAGTCCTGGCTGCACATTTAGGAATAGTGACAAACATCCCATAGACTAGTTTTGGGGGGGTTGTTGCTCATCCAAGAGCAGCAGCTGCTGTTTATTGACAAAGATATAATTATTGGTCACCTTTTAAGGTGATATTTGTACTAAAAACTGTCAGCCCAAACTTCTGGATTTCGAATCTGCACAAACATCTGACACCAAATCTTTTGCCCCGGCTGCATCATTGGACATTCCTCAGTCTAAAAACAGTCATGTTGTTGCAGAAGCTTGAAATGTAGATTAATAAATGAACCGAAAACGACCCATGCTGTTACACCTGGTACCAAATGAGCTGTAAATGTTAAATAGAAACACACTCCGTTACAGCTGTGGCTGTCTGGGGGGCCGGCCTGTTGCTGCAGGTTATGACCTCACGGTGGCGAAGCTCCTCAGCTGTGACATCCTGACGCTATCTGGATGGTCTTTTGATTCCTTATGTGGAGATGATTTTAAATATGAACAGTAATAAAAAAAAAAAGAGCCGCTGTGTTCAGCACCTTGGTCAGTTCTTCATAGATGTAGTTGGTTGAAGTGGCCACTAAAAAAAAAAAAAAAGAATCTGCTTTCAAACGTAGAGCAAAGGTCACGTATGATCTACGCTACTCTGTCTTTATGTTGAACATTTTTAAATCAGTTTAGATCAAATTTACACATTTTTTAATGAAAAAAACTAATGAAATGAATTCTAAGCTCCTAGAAGGTTAGATTGGACTTTGAGGCCTTCATGTTATACTGCTAAGTAAAACACAACTTCATTCTCTTTCATCAACTGATACTTCTTGTGTTGACACTTGATTTACAAACAATTTTTTCTACAGTTGCTTTTGAAACAACTTTTAGTGACAAAAAAGATTGATGGATAATTGCTTCAACCCCTTAAGTGATTAGTAAGTGAACAAGGAAATGTGAACTGCTTTAGGACACCTTAATTTCTGTCCCTCCTACGTTTTACTGGAGACATTTTGTGAAAACATTGACATTACAACCAATATTCTTTAACAGTAAAGTCAAAGAGATCTGCTTTAAATTGATACACAGGTTATATCCTGTGAAACAAAACTTAATTTTAAACTGGCTTAAAAGCCAGTTAACCTCAGTGACGGTGTGCATTTATTAATAGATAACAGAAGATAAGAAAAATGCCAGGAAGGTGAAGCCAATGAAGTCTAAAACACACCGCCGCCATGTTGCACAATCACTTTGGTGAAAATGGTGGCTATGTCATGTAGCAAACGGAGTAACACCAGTTTAAGTGTTTAAAAGTTACTTTATACGAACTCTAATCTCACGACGCATTTTCAGAAACGTGCTGATAGTTATGGCTTTAAAGCTACAGTGTGTAAAAAGGGATATACAGTCAGAAATTTAATATATTATACATAACTATGTTATTTTATCATCATCTACGAGCTCAGCCTCTTAACCTTAATATTTGCGTTGCCTTAGAATTCGTTATTTATAATTACATAGGAGCGG
>NW_015150529.1:767088-781336 GCF_000732505.1 Cyprinodon variegatus | reverse complement strand
CTAATTTAATTGCTTTTTAATGTTCTGAGAAATAATTTAAACCCCATCAACAAGTACCCATGACTCTCAGCACAGGTAAAAATCAGCAAAATCCTTCATCATCTTTACCATCGACAGGCTGCAGACATGTCCTGAATTCCTCCAGCATATTTGCTGAACTTTTATTTTTTTTTAAGCTTTTTCTCCGCCTCGAGCTTCTTTTCCTAACATATGGCTTTACGATCCTTAGAAACACACGGAACCAGTTATATCTTTATTTTTAAATAAAGCATTTTAAATGCCACAATAATCACATTTCAATAATTTTAATTTAAAGTAATTAAGGCCTAAATTTAAAAAAATAATTTAATGACTTGTAATGACCCGCGGAAACCCTGAGAACTTTTTATTGCCTACCTGGAATGGGTGACAATAGTTGAATAAACTTTTGGCACTCAAATGGTATCGGTGCTCTATTTGTTGGTACTCGCCGATACCGATAAAACCATTTTATTGCTGGATCAGGGCCCTGCCAGATACTGGTATCGATATAACATTATAAAACTGAATTTACGTAAAATTAAGTTAAGAAGCTTGGCTTGCTGTCTTCTAGGTCAGGTTTTCTGTTATATATCAAGTAATAAAATGCATTTTACTAGATAATAACACGTTAATTTATTGAAGTCAGTGAAATGACTGACTCACCTGGAAATAACTGTTTGAAATCTAAAAAGTTTGACTTTACCTTGTTTGCCTAAAATTTGAAGCACAGCACTTACCAAATTTCTCCTTGATGTTTTTCTTATATAGTAATATAGCGTACCATGCTATGTTATTACCATGTTATTGTAATGTAAAAGAAAGCGTTACTCTTATTTTGGAAGTTAGGACCTAAAATGTGGCCTGGCCAGGTCACACAGCAAACATACAAACCTTACTAAACAGCACCACCAAGTGGAGGAAATAAAGTTTAATGAAGGCAGGTAACAAAAAGCACAAACATTAACAAAATGATTCTTGATGTCTGGTTTTTCCAAAATAAACAAAGATTATCCTTCTAAAAAAAAAAATATATATATATATATATAGCATTTAAAGAGGATTTAACATCAAATGTAATTCTTCATGTAATCCTTTCCGAACAAACGCACTTCAATTAATATTGAGGAATAAAAGCCATCTTAGAAAATCAAACAAAAACACAAACAAAAATGTAAAAGTGGAAGTTGAAGAACTGCTGCAGAAAATGGTTGAAGAAACTTCACATCAGGAAACCTGCAGAAGAAAAGAATTTAAAGGTCACCATAGGTAGTATTAAATATTAACATGTATTACTAATGGTAACTAGTTATAGCTATTAGTTACTTCTCCCAAAGAGTGATTACATTAGTAATTTACTTAGTGAACTATAAAATAACAAGATATCAAATTAACAAAATATTAACACATGAAATTAAATATCTAGAAAAATGTGACTCGGGACGTGAATCGATTGACAGTTATACATGAAGTTAAATGTTTATTATAGAAAAATAAAACAAAATCGATATTTATGCATATTAAGGATTAATTTCTACAGGATCAATGCAAAATATTTCAGCCATCTGACCAGAAACCTCACATTCACATCTAAGGATGCACGATATATCGGCGTTACTATCGGCATCGGCCGATGTTGGTCAGTTTTTAGGAATTTGGCATTGACCCATTAGCTAAAAGTGAACCTCTTAATTTGCCGCTGCGGTATCAGTTTGATTACGCAATACTGACTTGGATTGGATTGGAGAATCAGAGAGAGCCATGGCAGCATTCTGGTCATTTTTCAAAATATCAAAAGACACTCGAAAAGCAGTATGTAATACTTGCAAGGCTGAGGTTATGTTCATTAAGCAGGTTTACTAAAAACGAAATGTTTTAAAGAAAAAAAAAAAAAAATCAGGGAAACTGAGTTTTCCGTTTCACAAAGAGTTTCCTCAACCTCTGTTTCAGTCACCACAGTAACATTCTCCTCAGAGCTAATCTGGTCAGGAGCAGGGTTTTTTTTCAGTAAACTCAGGTCTCTACTCTCTTTACAGCCAATCACGTTGTTTTATTTCCTGATCTGATCTATAACAGTAGAATTCACTTGGTATTAACCTACTGAGCCTAGCTGCACAATCTGAAGCCATTCTATGGGACTAATAGACGCTAATAATGACCATTTATTGGAATGATGGAAGACCGAATCAAATTGAGAACCCATGACTTGATGAACAGGTTCTAGAACAGCTTTGTTATTCATCTTCACCTGCTGCCTGGTGATTTCACCTAAATAGATACATTGATCGAGTGCCATTCAAGAAAAATTAACCCGTAATGTTATCGTGGTCACACCAGGCTATGGAAAGCAGTTTTGATATGTATTCCTGTTGTCTGAAAACATGTTTTTTCCCCAATTCAAACAAAACTAAATTCTTCAAATCTAGAATAAACATTCTGGATGTCTAGAAATTACAGATTTCTATAATCCTACTATAACTGGTCAACATTTTTACTATTTGGAGTTGAAGAAATGCATTTCAGATAAATACATATTGAGTCAAGCTGATAAATGTCAGGATGGCCACTTAAAATGTGTAAACATTTCTAGGTATATAAAACTTTATTCTTACTAGTTTTATCTTTATTTTTTGAAATTCAGTTTCTGCTGCAAAAATGTAATTCAGAAAATATATGATCATAGTTCAGTTTAGGAGTGAGATTCTGATCCGAAGAATCTTTTTTTTTTAGTAATCTACAAACAACAGATAGGAGTGTTTTTAATAATAAAAGAACAGCCTGCCATAGGCTTCATATAAACCTAAACTCTAGTAAGAATCTCCTCCATCTTTCTCTCCTTTGCAGCTGTAGCGCGGTTTCTTTGTCTTTTAAACACTTCTTTTTTTTATTCATTAAAATCTCTAGTTCCAATGGGGTGAAATAGGCGCTTCCTGTTCCTTGTTGTCGCAGTGACTCGTTGATTCGGGGCTCCACTGATGGCTTTTTTAACTTGTCATGCAAGCGCTTCACTCTGAGTGGCCCTACTTCATAGCAGCTGTTGTGAAACTGAGAACTCAGAGTTTCTGACTTTAGGCTAGATCAATTTAGAGTGCAGATTGGAATTTGCTAAACCTGCTTCGTGAAACAGACCTGAGGACCTTAACATTAATACATTTGCCAGCCTTTGGAAGCACTGGTTTTGTATTTGGACCTGTACGTTCTTGATAACACCAGTGCAGGTGGTAAAATGTTAACGTTAGGATAGACTTTTATACAGTGGGGTCAAAAAGTATTTAGTCAGCCACTGATTGAGCAAGTTTTCCTACTAAGAATAATGAGAGGTCTGTAATTTTAATTGTAGGCACACTTCAACTATGAGAGATGGAATATGGAAAAAACAAAAAGTCCAGGAAATCACATTGTAGGATTTTTAAAGAATTTAAAGCTTGTTTTGGGCTACTATATATAAAGCTTCAAACTCAATGCTAATTCTGATACTTTGAATTGAAAAAGCCTCCTTAATGGGAAGTGAAACGACTTCAAACTTGGAAACAAAGTCCAGTGGATTGTTTTTTTTACTTTTTTGGAATGACTATGACCTTGATGACTGAGAATCTTCACCAGTAAAGAATAACCAATTCTTGGACCTGGGATATCAAACAAACACATAGTAAGCAAAAATATTCTCAAGAACCTGAAAAGATAAACGATAAAAGATAAATCATTTCTTAAGATGCCTGTGTTTAACACTTGCTCAGGTGTATGACTAATTTAAGGATCTGTCTTTCACATAAGTGTGGAAGTTGCATTTCCATGCAGAAATATTGACTTATTTCATAAATGTGGTCATTTCAATTCCAGCAGCCTTGTTTAATAGAAGGATCTTAAAAGCATTTCTTACATTGATATGAAGTGGATCTAGAGCTTAATGACACTTGTGGTGGGAAAAAAAAATATATATATACAGATTTATGAGTGCTGAGTTTTATTCATTCAACCTCAGAGGTCCAACGCCACAATATCAGTGGCGCCTCCAGAAATTCATAGGAGTGGCCAGATGGGGCCACTAAAAATCTTGGGGTGGGACACTTTTAAGCTTTGAATCTACTATTGTGGTGAGCCTGCCTGTACTCAGAAAGACTTAAGCAAACATTTACTCATATCTTGGTTTATTGTGTGTTTTTTGTGTGTGTGTGTTGCGTCGCTGGCTGTGCATAATGGTATAAAATGCTAAACTGATGCTACTACAATTTAGCAGTAGCATTCAGGGTGGCCAGGTCATTTTACAGGGTGGTTATGTTTGGCTCTTGGTGCCACTGAACAATATGTCTAAGAGAGAAGGATTTTTTTTATGCTATTAGGGAGTATTTGGCCATAAAATGAGGTAGTTCTCAAAACATTTAGACTCTCTCTCCAAACATTCTGTCTTTGCTTTGGAGACCTTCACAGCTTTTCTGCAGGGTTAAGTAGGGAGAGACAAATTCATCCGAAAAGGGCTGAATAGCATGCAATAAGGGCTGTATGATATCTGGTTCTCTCTTTGCAAAGACCAAATAAAATCCCGACTGAATGAAATCCATTGATTTCTGTTTATTTAACTGAAGAGAATAGTTGAATACCTTTGCCCCACAGCAGACTTCACTAGAGGCCTCCTGCTGATCAGCATCACAGACTTGAAGATGTTTAGAGACGCTTGACATGTGGAGCCTTTGGGTAAGAGAAATACAATGTCACTTAACTATCCAAAGTAAATGTCTTTTTTCATATTGCTAATTTCTTATGCTTCTATCGTAGTCCCAATTAGCATGGTTTTGTAAAAGAACATAAATTTGATTTAAACTAAAATGGATTTAGAATCTGAAATGCTATCGTCAAATCAATAACCACAAGAATAAATAACCAGTTTTTCTTTTTCATGCTGGATGCTGCTGAAGAACATAGTATGAAGAGCATACCTGTGTTCAAGGAGGACATCTATGTTGTTGGCATGTCCAGCGGCCACCAGCTCCTCTGCGACATAAACTCCATCGGCGAGAATGTCCACTGCCCAGGTGGAGTTGGTGCCGAGCTCTCTGAAGAAGATCTGCATGTTCTTCTCGACCAAACATAGCTGGAAGAAGGCGGCTGCCTCATCACTCCACTGTCCGTCCAGGCTAGCTGACTTTACCCCCCTCAGTACACACGGGTAAGTTGTCTTTGGAAGATCAGCTAGCTCCTGTGGAAGCCGCTTCAACTTGGAGAACTCATCGTACGGTATGCTCACATTATGTCCGTAATCGACGAGGTTCAGGGTCAATATGGTTTCTATTTGTTTGATTTCAGCCCTGCACCACATCTCAGATCCGGACAAGAGCAGGCAGCAGGCCCCTGGAACAAGGTCGGCTTGGGGCAGAGTTGGTATGTTCTCAGGGAGGTTGTCCAACAAGATGCTAACTTTGTCCATGATGGGTAGAAAATCATAAAGCATAACACTAAACTGAGAGGGAGTGTTGACCGCAGCCACAGAGCCAAGATATGCTTTATCAGTCTCAAGAGGAGCACAGGAGATTAGCTGCGGAGTCCACCCATCTACACCAAGTCCATTTGGTAAGCTCTCTATTTGGGTTGCAGCTGATGCGGCCACATTTTCCCCTTTCTGCTGCATCAAGGCCTTAACTTGAGACACAATTGAATGTGAACTCAGGACTTTTTCAACTAGCCAAACTTCATCAGCCTCAGAAAAACTCAAAGAAACTAGCCTGACCTTGGTACCTACTAGTCGTTGGAGCCCTTCATACCAGCCCTGGTGAACAGTTTCTCCCTCAACCAAAACAGGACTTTTGATCCTGCACAACCGAGCAAGGTTTGGGATATTCTCCAGGTAGGTACACTGCTGTCGGACAGGCCCTCTTTTGATGTCTGCTGTCACTCCATGATCCACTAGAAAAACCTCTAGCCTTATCTTGCGTATGTGCAGAATGACAGCCCTCCACCACTTGCCGTCACCAGCCTGGACCAAGCATTTCAGGCCTTGTCTGATATCTGCTTCAGGCACAATCTTGTACTCCTTTATGTTGTCTATCAAGTGCATTTCCATTGATGTGAGAACTTTGTGATCTTTAGTAAGTCTGACATAAAAGCTACAGTTTCTCTGGAGTGAGAGGATGGTTCCAGTTTCGTTGTTTTTGATCTGATTTGTTTGAGGGAGGACTGCATCTGGTTGATCCCTTGTGACTGAGAGAGACATTGAAGATTTTCCATTGTTTTGAGCCTGTTGTTTGGCCGACTGCTCCGGCACTGAACTCTTGCTTTTTATAACGGATCCTACTTCCCTGCACTGTTCTACACTTGAGTTCTTAATGGATTCAGACAAAGGTGAGGGAGACTCTTCTTTGCGTTTTGTCTCAGAAACACAACCATGTGTTGAATCTACTTGAGCTTCTCCATTAAGAACCCCAACCTTGACCTGCCACTGGATGCCTTGCTGACAAACAAACTCCACCATGAGCGGATTCTCCAAAACAGCTTTAGCGAAAGATGTCTCGTCTCTATATGTTGCTGTGTTCATCAGTGAACATGGTATGCTGAACCTTGGCTGGGACAGGAACTCCTCTGGTATTTGGTAAATATGTTCTTTTTCTACAACTGCTGAATTTCCATAGTCCACAAACTCCACACTGTAATGAGATATGTCTTCCTGGTTCTTCACAACTGAACGATACAGAGCGCCGTCCTCCTCAAACTCGGACAAAGCAACATCCCCAATGCTCAAGCGGGAGGCTGTCTTCAAGGAATTCTTAAGGACACTAAAGTTAAGGTATTCCCCCATTTTAAAGATGGCCAATTCATCGTCTGACAGCTGTAGAAAGAAGCTGCTGGTGGAGTCGATGTGGGACACGAAACATTTTGCCTTAAAGCCGGGATTTATGTGTTTATCAAGTAACTGTGCCGGCTGGGATTTTCTCCCTTCGTTCCTCTGCCGTGTTGGCTGTGACTTTTGGCTTCCATTTGTAGACCTGGTTTGAGGTTTTATAGGACCTGTTTTCCTTGTGTTGTGCTCATTTGTCTGTTTTGCTCCTGAGTTCCTGTTTGGAGACCTACCATGAGCCGGTTTTTGGGTGTTTCTCATTTTTGCTCCATTAAGAACTTTAGATGGCGATGAACCCTGCCTTTGCATTGCACTTTTAGATTGACATTTTCCCTTATTTAAATTGTGGTTCTTTTTAGTTTTTGTGCTGCTTACCCTACATGTGGCTGCAGCATTTGGTTTCTGAGAACTCAGAATGAGCTCTTTTACCTTCTCATTGATGCTGATGTCTCCATCAAACAGCTCGACATCAAATGATCCATCGTTCCTCTTCCCTTGCAGTACTGCTTTAACAAGCTTGTTGATGAGTGCTTTAGAAAGCCACTCCTGAATGTCCACATAAAGCTCAGTTGTGGGCACTGAATAGAGGTTAAATTTTACAGCCTGCATAGGCGTGTACAACAGCTCTTCACAGCTCCTTGGAATCAACAGAATGGACTTTTTGTCAGATATGTTAGTGTTTCCGTAGTCGACGAAGAACACGCCAACATGCAGGGATGACGGAGTGGGTAGCATCATGCCCCTGTACCATTTACCATCCAAGTATTTTGCAAGGCACAGTCTCGTCACAACAGGTCCTGTGCTGGCTTGCATTATGTTTTCACTCTCCTGGGAGATGTTAACCGCTAGTTCTTCGATTACTTCTGAGTTCCTCTCAAGGTGGCAGTAGACTTCATAGTGGCTGCTGACGTGTGTGACATAGACCAGTTCTTCAGCTCCTGGACTTAGTTCAAATGATGAGTAGGTAAAAGTCTCAGGGAGTACATCAGAGTTTTGCCTTTTTGATGAACTTGCTACCCTTGCAAGTCCTAGCTCTGTGAGTGTCTTTGCAAAATCTTCTTGTGTTTTGCTGTTTTGGAGAGAAACAACATTGCACAAACCTACTTTTTTCATGTTCAACTGTGAGATGACCCTACATTTCAGAATACCCCTGGCATTGCAGGCAAAACTTTTCAGCAAGGTGCACGCATGTGGACTCCAATCACTGCAGTTTTTGGGATCTGCTGGTTCAATCAGGGTAGAAAGGCTGCACCTGAAAGCTTGTCCTTCCAGATGAAGATACTCTGGCATAATTGCCTGTAGATCATGACTTCTGACCTGAATAACAGAGCCATAGTCAACCAGCATCACTAAGGTGTGACTCTTCTCATTTCTAATGATATAGCCCCTGTACCATCTTCCATCTTGGAGTGACTTGGCAACGCAACATGACTCGTTAGGCTGGAGGGGGGCTGTGTGGGCTGAATAATACAGCTGGATTTCCTTCATGAGCTCCTTCAAAGCTGGAATCCCATCTAGAGGCTGGCACCAGAAATCAGATGGGGAGGTTATGTGTGAGCAGTGTACAGAGAGTTCAAACCCTGGCTTGATCTTTAAAGCCTTAAACATGGAATTGGCTTTAACCTCCTCCGTTTTATTCACTCCCTCATCACAACTCTGCCACTTCCCCATCTTTGTAGCCCTGTTTGCTTCATAGTGTGACAGCTCTTTGTTACTTTTGTCTGCAGGCTTTTGGGGAATGTGTTCGGCAAGCTTGGATGAGCTCAAGAGCTCAGCTATACTGATGCTGCTTCCCCTCTCAAACAAGTCGACGACAACGAGGTTGTTTTTAATTTCCTTTAGATTGATGAGCAGGGCTTTGTTGGAAACAGCTCTTCTGAAGAACTGACATGTCGTACTGGGCCAGACGTCATCTAAAGGAAAAACACTGACAAGTGTGGAACAGATGGCAAAGGGGGGCGTGCTTGTAAACTGCCTGGGTATCTTTTTTATTAAATTGTGTGGTACTTTCTCGACATTCCCAAAGTCGATAAAAAGGATTTCAGCTCCATGCTTGATAACGTCTATCACCATGCCCCTGTAGAAATGCATGTCTTCCTCATAAAGAGCACAGCACATGGTCCCTACCTCTGGATTCAGCAGAACATCTTCCTCTAGCTTTACTGGAGTGAAATGCTCATTGATTTTGGTTATCATTTCCTCGAACTCCTGATTGCGTTTCTCTGTTCTGATCCAGAAGTGGTTTGGATCCTTAGCATACTCAACGTAGCCAAAAAAGTCAGAGCCAACCTGCACTTCCTCTGCTTCTAGAGTTTGGCATAGAGCTTCACACAGGATTGCCTTGTAGTTCTCATGTCTGTGCTGAGGTGTCGTATCCTCAACATTTGAAACTGACCGAGAGCAAAGATTTTGGAAACGCTCAGGTTCCTCCACATGTGCATCTCCATCACTTAAAACCCTGATTGTGTACAAATGATTAGCTTTAGCAAAACCAATGATCTCTACATTCAGAACTGCTCCCAGTAAGCCTGCCTTAAGAAAAGAGAGCTGCTGAGTTCTGAATGCTGTTTCCTGGTCAGCCAGGGGCGACAGAGTACATGGAAATGCCATGATTTGCTTTGAGAAAAATTCAGGTGGTAAGCTTTGGACGTTCTCTATTTTCACCATCTCAAAAAACCCGTAGTCAATGAAGAAAACTCTAACTAGAGAGTCGGCAAGCAGAAACTGCACAATGCCTCTGTACCATCTCTGATCTTTCCCTTTAACTGCACATAAATTACCCAGGTTATCTGTAGTCTTCCAACTGTGTCTTTTCATTTTGTCCTCACAAATTTCAGCCAGCTTCTTTGAAACTTGCAAAAACTCGGGTGCAGCATCAGCCATCAGACAGTAGAAGAGCCTAGGACTGACAGCAGCAGTTACTTTCACTTTTGCACGCTTCCCAATACTTAATTTTGGCCCACAGATAGACAAAATGTCCTGAAATCCATGAAAGCTTGATGATTTATAGCAAAATTCTTGTCCTCTCGATTTTTCAATGAGCAGGTCAGGAACTGGCTCCACATTTTCTTTAAGTGTCCCCTCAGTAAGCATGCTGACCAGGAGAAGGAATGTATCTCTGTCCACATGCCTCCCAAATCCATGTTGAACAAGATCATAGTTGATGTCAGGTGCTTCCAACAGAAGGATTTTGTAAGGAAGAAGTGCTTGGATGAAACCTGTAACATTTTTGCCAATCAGGGTTGAGAAGTATCGCTCAATAAGGGATTGAGAAGAATTCTGGAAAATCAGCACATTTGCCAGAAACCCACTGACTATTTTTGGAGGCAGAATAAACAGGTCATCCGAACAGGAGGATATGTGAGCCACATCGACACTCAGGACATTTCCGTAATCTATCAGGAAAACATCATGCAAGCCCCCCTTTCTGTTTTGAACTCTTCCACGGTACCACTGAGCTGAAGTCACATCTTCAACCAGACAGAAACCAGCGACTTCCACTGCAGCTTTAGTTTTTGGAACGTTTTGAAGTTCTTGCTGCAAGATGTTGTAGTCCAGGTCACATGTGGAAGGGTACTGTCCCTGGAAGTGTATCAGGGTGGCTTCAGGGCTCCAGTCCAAGTGGTTCAATTTCAGATCCACAGACCAAAGGGGGTGCTGTGTCAGTTCGCCAGAGTCTTGAAACCTGCATATCAAAATTGCATAATTTTTTTATTTTAGTTTTTATTTTATTATTATTTTTAAATAAAATAATAAAATTGCATTATTTAACAAAATAGATTTTCTTTAATGTGTTATTGCTAATCTTTAGTTCATAATAGCCAGTATTGTTTTACTCTATAAAAATCATCGAACTCAAAAAAGGCTGACAGTTGTGGAGTTTTGTTCCATTATCGTTTCAAACAAATAACAGGTTTTGTGAATCGAAATTTGAAAAAGTCACATTTTGTAAATTTAAATGAAAAAAAAAAAAAAAAATGCAATCTAGAAATGAAACTGAAAAACTTTTGACAAAAACGGTTTTCAGATTTTTCTATTTTCTTTTAGATATAGACGGATTTATTTTTCATTTTGTTTACACAAGTGTAAAACAAAAAGAAATTTCGTTTGAAACAGCTCTCTGGACAATTTCCTTTTTCTTAAAAAGTGCGGCCTTGAAAAATAGTAAAAACATAAATAAATAAAAACAGTAATATAAACATATGACTGTAAATTTACAGTTGTAACGTTTTTTTCCCCCGTCTTTTCTTTTATTTTGTCATTTCAAATTTTTTATATGTATTCTTCACATTTTATATTTTCAAATGCAATAAAGAAAGATTATTTTTTAATTGAATTTTATTTTCAAATTGAGTATCATAGATCACATCCTCTTCACTTCTGATGGCAGCTTAATGTAAACACTCGCTAATGACTTTACTTTGACCAATCAATTATGTAGCAAAGGTCCATGTAGAGCCATAGAAATGTCTTCAATCCAGAGGAAGCCACGCTCACAGAAGTAAAGAGAATGTGATCTTTAAAACAACCAAAGAATGCATTTTTTAAAACTCAATCTGAAAAACAGAAATAAAAATAAAATAAAAACATAAAACCTGTAAAAAAAAAAAAATTAAAAAAAGTAAAAAAAAAAAAACAGAAAAATCCCTCTTAAAATTTTTGATGAAAAAGTTTAGACAAGGTTTCATTTCTGGATTGCATTTTTTTTTATTTACAACAGAAAAAAATTCAATTTACAACAATAATGGAAAAAAATTGAATCCAAAGTTGTTTATAAAGCAGTCATCTTGCAACTGTAAAGTGGAATAAAGCTGCAACATTTATATGTAAAAGTTGCAGAAAGTATGTAAAATTTAAAGAAAAGGTAAAAAAAAATAAAAAGGAATGTGAAATATGCAATCCAGAAATGAAACTTGTTTCAATAAGAAAAAGGTTTAAAGAGTAACTTTGATGTTTTCTTAGATTTTGTAATTTCAAACTGTATTGTTTTTCCAGATCATTTTATTTGTCAGTATTTTCAAATTTTTCCCCCCAGTATCTTTTTTTTTTTTACAGATTTTTTAGAAATGGTTTGTCACTGCAACCTCCAGAGGAAAGCCTGAAGTATAGAGAATGTGACCTTTACAATACAATTAAAAAAGAATGGAATCCATAAAACTCAATCTGAAAAAAGTTTTTTGAAAAAATAAAAACCTGTTAAAAGAACATTTAAAATTTTTTATTTTTTGGTCAAAAAATTAAATTTGAAGAAATAAAATGTGGAAAAATACACATGTGAGAAAACACCAAAGCTACACTCAAAATCTGTTGGAATGGAAATTGTTTATAAAGTTTCATTTCTGGATTGCATTTTTTTTTTCCTAATTTCAATTTACAAAATGCATTTGTTTTCATTGCTACTAACAATAATGGAACAAAATTCACAAATGTAAGAATTATAACATTTCCATAATTTTTTTTTAATCCAAATTGTACACATACATTTGTGTACATAATTTGGAGGAACAAGATTGTTCTTGTGAATGATTTTTATTAAATTGTAATAACACTAAATTAACAAAAGTGGAACCAGTGAAACTGGATTAAGTAAGTTCATAGCAGTGTTCTCACAGCTTATATTTCTAATAAAGCAAATGGGTTCAAACTGCTAAGATAAAACAATGCAAAAGGCAATGTTTTTGGTGAAATTCTTATGTTTATAAAACTTACTTAAGATGTTCGGGTCCTTCCCTGGTCTGCATTGTATGAAAAACCAGATCAATCTCCAAATCAGTCTACAGGGGACACAAATATTGATGGTTTTGCCATGTTAGTACCAAAATTAGACTTTTGTCTATTAGACATTGTATTAAAGCAAGAGAAAAATTTAACGATTTAGATGCAAAACACAAAGGCATAGTATGTGAGTTTTGAAAACCATGAAACAAAGGAGATATTCACAGCAAATAATATGATTATCATCAATTTCAAGTTCTGAACTGTATCAACAAACGTTCCCAACTAAAAACCACACAGAACCTTTGCTTACACAAAAACATCAACCATTTTTGAATAAGAGAAGCAGAAATAGCTTCATATCAGTATATGTATATATAAAAATAGTTAAGCAATTGTTACAAGCAGTTAAGTGTATTATAGTCATTAAAATAAAGATTTCAGTAATACTATTTTATTAGTTTTACTAGGCTAGGTGGGAATATAATTTAAAAAGTCTAATCAACCAAAACTTTCTCGACCCCCTCTGAGGACCCCCTGTTGAGAACCTCAGTTTTTAAGTATATTATATTTTTATTAAAAGTGCTGATCTGATAAATGCAATTTATTACTGTTATATTATTATTATTCAAAAAAGAAAGAAAATCTAGGAATGTGAAGCTCATAATAATTGTAAACCATGTTTTTTAATCTACATGGATTGTTGCACCCCAAATTCTCCACTTGTTCATGAAATTCATCCATATATTTTGTCAGGAGAGGAAAAGCAGAGATGCAAGAGAAAGTGGAGGAAACATACAAAGAAAGTGGATTAAGATTAAGAAAAAAAAACCAAAGAAGATTTACTAGAAAACACGCTGAGCTATTATAATAATTATATTAAAAAATACTTGCCAATCAAAATTTCACCATGCTCCCACCGACCACTGAATTATCGGCCTAAGACACGCAAAATGTATTTTAAAAAGAACAGGTCCGGTTATATTCGTGTTAAGATTTAATATAAATACCAGGGTGACCAAGCCTAACCGCTGTTTCTGTTAATGTGGAAAAATGAAGCGCCATTTTAACTCAAACGGAAGCTAGCGCCACCAGCACAAAGAGCTAGCTAAGCTAACTGAGCTAATACTGACAAACTGACCCAGTTTTTTCTCTTTAAACCACTCTAACCAGTCTGCTCGGGTTTAGTCTTACTGGTATTGGTAACTGTGAACATCGGTCAGGTGTGGACATCTTTGTGTAAGAGGACTAACTTACCTGGACGCCTGTTTCCTTTCCGCCCTGATCTAAAGTCCAGTCCAACTGGCGCTAACTGGTGCGCTAATCAACTGGTGCAAAAAGATTCCATCTGAAAAATACTTAGGTGCTTTTCACGTGGGTTATTAAAAATGAATAAATTAAATAAAGTAAAACAAAAATAATCAGATATTCGGGTTAATGGCTCAAAGAGCTTACTAAACACGAAGATGAAGTTCGCTTCCGATTCGGTAAATAAATAAAGGGCGATTCCACTTAACTTTTCGGTTCCCTCAGTATCTTTAATCGACTCTAATTAAACACCTAGACACCTCAGACCTGGACTAGATTATTATAAACTAGTTGTAGAATAACTAGAACCAGGTTTTGGATTTCTGAAACTTCAATAAAGAGCGATTTAAAACTTTTTTTAGTTACCCATATTTTTTTTTT
>NW_015150529.1:764854-766438 GCF_000732505.1 Cyprinodon variegatus | reverse complement strand
CTCAGCTTCACTGACAAAGATGTTAGTTGTTTGGGAGGTCCAGTAACACATTGGTGGAAAATTATTTAATTAAGTGACTTTTTACGTGCCAGAGCGGTCCCCAGTGATTCTATTTCTTTAATGGAAGAGCAGAAGGTGATTAAAACAAGAGAGCTAATCTCTAAAACAGACATGGCTACGGCTTGATGCTAACATGTAACAAAGTCAGAATTCTGACTTTTTTCCCATATTAAACTGAAATAATATTTAAAACTCAGTTAACATTTTTTATTTTTTCGGTGGCCCCAATCCTCTTCCATACCATTAAATGATTATGCAATTGTGAAAAATGATTATAAATGATCACAATCAGATTAAATTTGATTAAAAAAAATTTTTTCCTAGAGTTGTAATGCTAAGTATGCTTCCTTTTTCGCTTACCTGGTCTAATTTGAAAGAAAATTAAAATCTCTTAATTTTCTTGTTATAAATGTATTCTTATTTTTCTTGCAAAATTAGAGTTAGACAAATTAGTTTTTTTAAGTCACTCACTAAAAATGTATGTATTAATCTAGGCCCATTTAAAAATCCCAAAATGAGATACCAGAAAATGAAGTCGGTTTATCTTAAAATATTCACAACCAAAGTAAAGGTATAAAAATATAAGAATACTTTTAAGTAAAGTTTGTTCGGAGTTGTTCAGTCCTTAGAAGTTTGAGCTGCTCTGTTTTAGTCAATGTATAAAAAAACCCAAAAAATTTTGATTTTCAAATGTGAAAGATTAGATTTAATGTAAATATTGGGCTGTTTATACATTTGTTTGAAAAATGTCAAAGGATTGTATTGACATGAAATAGATTGATTTAAAATAAATTTTATTGATTAATTGACTTTATTGATCTCACAGTGGAGACATTTACTTTTTACATCAGCTCAAATCGGCGAAGAAGAAGAAGAATGTGCCAAAGGAAAAAAAAGTTATTGCATATTTATTGCACTGGGTGTCAAATATAGAGAAACAGGTTATTGCACAGGGTGTTTACATGGGTATTTGTATAGATGGATATTTACATATATAGTTATTGCACAGATGTCAGATATAAAGAAACAGGTTATTGCACAGGGTATCAAAAAGTAAATTGCACATTATACATTGCACAACTTCTCTACAGTCTGGTGCAGAGGGTGGAAGGAGTTTTCAATAATGGATGTAAACTTGGACTGCACCTTCCTCTCAGCCACTTCCTCCACTGAGTCCAGAGTGCAGCCCAGGACAGAAGCGGCCTTTCTCACCAGTTTGTTCAGTCTCTTTCTGCCCCTCTTTACCCAGAGACTGCAAAAAGATTGGACCTGAATGTTTAGTAAAATTCCCCTGACATTTGTTATTATTTGGCACACATGGCACTAATAGGTTACTCATATATCCATATTACATACAAACTGAAAAAAGTAACAACTACAAATGTAGTTTGGAAATTAAGAAAGTATTTAAAAGCTGGAGCTGTTTCACTGATACATCAGATGATAAACTTGCATGCAGCGCCACCTGGCTTGTATGAACCGCATTGCAAAAAGGGACATCTCTTTTATATATATATATATATA
>NW_015150529.1:761400-763409 GCF_000732505.1 Cyprinodon variegatus | reverse complement strand
AAAGAGATTGATATGGTGTTTTTAAATGGCAATATATATATTTTTTTAGACTTTACAAACTCAGAAGCTGATCAAATATCGGGTTAAATATCGGTGGGGTGGCCGATGTCCGATATTCAGTTTTAAGGCCGATACAGGCCGATACTGATAGGGGGCCGATTATATCGTGTGTCCCTAACCAAGATCTATCAATTTTATATTTAGGAACTGTTTAGATTACTTTGGTAAAGTTTAGAGCCACCATTAAATTTAGAAGATTAGGAACATGTGTTAAGGGCAGGGAAGTTGGGTTTTTTCTTTTGCTTGTTCAAATGTCTGCTGTGAGGATGGGAGGTGGTAAAAAAATATTTATTTTCCTATTTTGATCTTTTTTTTAAAGGCTGTAACTGAACATTAAGTTAACTTTCATGTTTATTTAAGCTGTAAGATATTATTAGTTATATTCTGCCTTCTTTTTGTTTTTTGCTGGAATTAAGTCACACATATTTGTCCAAGTCAGAAGTGCGTATATGAAACACCACCTGTTGCCACTCACTGCCTTCAGGAACAAACCAGAAGGCACTGACTGGCTTCTGGTTTTGGAACATGGAAGGCCACAACAGACAAACTCAAACATTTCCAGATACGCCAGACCTTAATCTGACCTGCTAAAATAAAAAATAAATAAATAAGTAAATAAAAAAACAAGTTCTGAGGGAAATCTGTGTGTGTTTAACCTGAAGTAAGAGGCCAGCTGACTGTGGGAGGTATGGAGAGATGGATGGATGGATAGACAGATGGATGAGGGTTTTCTGTTAATCATTAATAAAGTGGATTAGCTCAATCTTCTGTAAATATGATGAACGCATCCACAGCTTCATTAGCTCTTCCCTCCCTCAGCACAGCTTCAGTTTCCTAAAAATTCTGGACCTGATGCTTGTGATCTTCATCTTTTACCTGGATTTCTGACTGACTGGCTGAGAAGTAACGTTTATGGTTTATTCATGGATCAGCGGATGAAAACTTTCATTTTATTCAATTAAGTCAGCTTTCCTTTTTTCTTTTTACTTTTTTCCCACCATGCCGATGAAACGCAGCAGCGAGAGTTCTACCAGAAGTGAAATGTTTCTTATTCACTCTTTTACAAAGACTTTGCGCAGCTCATCAGAGGAAACACACTCAGATTTTAACGGTCAAACACCTTTTCATCAGGAAGATGATTCTGGGATTAAGTCAGGTTTGCATCACTCTCTGTTCATTCTTCTCAGGCTGCATGAAGTTTAAACTAATCACTGTTTGTATAATTAAAAAATCTAACTGATACAGTTTTTTTTCCTGTTACTGATGATTTAATTCAAACTTGAAAAGAAGGAAGGGCACCAAATAACCAAAGGGTGGCGCTACAACTTAACAGCAATTACTTTATTAGTTTTTAAAAGGTATTGTGAAGAATTAAACTCAGTAAATTATAAAATTTCTATATGGAGAAGAAAATTAAATGTTTTTTTTTTGTTTTTGCCAGGGAAATATGTTTCACATCAGACTATAATCTGCAAAAAACTATACACAACAGAGTAAATAATATGATTTATTTGAATTAAATGCCTGTAACCTGTAAAATGCACCAGATCCATACAATGGATAAGAAAGTATTTTGTTCCAAAAAGAAAAAGACACAATAATTCCTTCCTATAATACATTTTTAATTCATAGGTCTCATATAGAAAAAAAAAAAATGTTTAGCTTCGTTTAAGGTTACTTAAGTTGAAAAGGGAAATAGACGTGTAGGTTTAATTTAAATCAACTCTACACAGCCACCTAAAAAGAAGCAAATCTTCTTATAATCTTCGTTTTAGGTTCATATATATGTTCCTTTTCTTTGGTTGTATTTATTGAAAAAAATGCTTATTGTTTGGTTAACACTATATTAAATGCTGCCCTTCACTGTAAAGCATTTAATCATTAAGATTTTTAAGGTTTCAAATTTGCCGTTTCCTTGAATCTTTTGAATCCTGAATGATGGATGAACT
>NW_015150529.1:760003-761018 GCF_000732505.1 Cyprinodon variegatus | reverse complement strand
TAAAAATCAAGATTTAAAGACAACTTTAAATGATATATTATTTAAAAAAAAAAAGAACAGAAACAATGGGATCCAAACCTTTTTAGAGAGTACAGAAATTTCCTTTATAATTCAACTGAAAAAGAAAATCTGTTTTAGACAAAAATGACAATACTTAAACAATAAAGAACCGCCCTACACATTACACATTACAAAACATACACACACAAAAAAAAATAGAATTACACTGAAAACAAAAAGTCCATCACTAACATATACGATCAACCAAAAAGTAAAATGTTTGAACTGTAGGAGGAAGTGGGTGTACCTGGTGAGAACCCACAGATACACAGAGATAACATCCAAATTTCCAGCATGGAGTTTAAGCCCATGATGCCAAATAATGGGAAAATACACACATAAGAAAACCTTAGAAACATACTTTACCGTTCCATTGGTCAAACTTGTGTCAACATCTTAAAGCTAATTTTTTGTTGAACCTCTTTTTGATTCAGTTTCATCAGTCCTAAACTAATGCCTACATTTAGTAGCTAACCTGAATTATCTAAGATGCATCGCTGACATTTAACCTAATTTAGCTGTTAAGTTTGCAAGAAGGTTGAAACAAAGAATCAACAATATCTTGCAGGAAAATTGTAACCATCAAGAGAAGAGTACCATAGAATAAACCTGTATATATTTATCAGTAAAATATAGATGGAAATCACAAACAGACAAAAATAACCTGTTTAAATATATAAAGCAATTTTTCAAATGACGTCATTACACTGCAAAAAAGGAAAATCTATACAAGTGTAATAAACTTGAATTCAGCATTTTGGTCTTATTACACTTGTTTTTCCAATGTATTTTCTTAGTAAGACTGAATATTGTTAAGATTATTTGACTTGATTTAAGAAAATTCATTTTTTTCATCCTAACTAGATAATAAAACTAATTCTTAGCAGCTTTTTTCTTAAAATAGCACACGTTGCGGACTGAGTCGCGTTAACATTTAGACTGTGAGTACATTTTT
>NW_015150529.1:755556-757305 GCF_000732505.1 Cyprinodon variegatus | reverse complement strand
CATTGCTTAAAATAAGATAAAAAATTTTGTACAAGTTAAAGAAAGATAGATTTTTATACTTGATTTAAGTTTTTTTGGATGCTTACTACTTGGATATTATGTTCTTGTTTTAAGAAATCTTACCAAGTTTCATTTGCTTGCTGAACTGGCAGATTATTTTGCTCAAAATAAGCAATTATTCACTTAAAACACTATATTTTTTTCTAATTTTTGTAGAAGGCATTTTTTGTTGTGTAAAAGAAAATGGTTCCCAAACAGACTTGTCTCTACTGCTCCCCTCGTCATTCTGGCATAATGAACTATGATGAAGTCAAACTTCGTTAGCCGCTCCCAGAACAGTTGCTGCCTTTACTTGCAGAATCAGGAATTTGCTTGAACAGAAACTGTACGACGACATGAAGTACACTGCAAAAACCATCGAGAAATAAGTACAAAATTTCTTAAAATAAGTGTATTTACCCTTCATTTTAGTAGGTAAATAAGACGATTTGCCAATGGAATCAGTATTTCTACTCCTAAAATAAGACAATTAGATAATATTCACTTGAAATAAGACAAAGCATTTTTTTTTTTCTTATTTTAAATGTAAATTGTCTTGTTCCATTGGCAAAATGTCTTACTTATCTCCTCAATTCAAGACAAAATTTACTCAATTTAAGCAAAAATAACTCATACAGATTTTCATTTTTTGAAGTGTAGGCTGAAAGATCTCATCAATCTTTAGGGAATAGCAAATATTCAGGCCAGTTAAAAGAAGCTGGATATCATGCAGCACCTCAGTGGACCAAAGTGAGAATCGTAATCAGCAAATGGAGAAAACCAAAGAGTGATGAACTTTCTCTACCAAAATGACTCTAAGAGGGGAGCAATTCTTCCTTTGAGGAGTTAAAAAAAATCTGAAATAACAGTAACATCCAAAGCAGCTCCATTGTACCTGAGTCAAGGTCAGAGTTTATAAAGCTAAATAATGAAAAAGGGTGAAGTATTAAGAAAAACAGCCGATAGGGGAAAAAAATACCCCAAAAAAGTTCTTTAAGCTATGGAATCAATAGTGGAACTTTCTTAAGTGTGTGATTAATATTACATCTGGCTTAATACTGTTAGGATAATTATCACTAATGATGTGTGAGTTTATTACACCTTAATATTAGCTGCCTGTTGGGTGTCAGAACTGATATTTTCTACAATAGTTTATCTAATTAAGACAGTTCTTCTGTCTGGACATACGGTTATAATCTTCATTCTGTACGTAGCAAAGATTTGGAAATGGAATGAGAGCGGCGTCCTTCAGCTAAGAACAAAGTGTAATATTTAGATAAAGCTGGAGCCATGGGTGTCTCCTCATCTGCTAACGTCTATGATGTAATGATGTGACGATGTGGCAGACTGGAGATGTATAAAATGCCTTTTTTACCTGTTAATCGTGGCCACTTCCTGAGAGGTTAGCCTGACTGGTGAGCAGCTGCCTTCTGTAAAATCTAAGCAATTTCTCTGATCTGAGTAAGATTACAATTTCTATCTGTCAGGTCTAAGCACCTAAAACATCATACATACATGCAGGGAAAGAAAGAAGGCACAGGGACAATTAATTTAGTTTTACTCGCGAGGAGAGCAAGAAGGAGACTGCGGAGTTTACAAATCTCCACCTCACTTTGCAGTCCCAGCGTTCTGCTCGCTATTTATTAGAAATCAGGGGTCCCTTGTTACAACAGCTGAGACTGCTCTAGAGATCAGAAACAACATGAAAAA
>NW_015150529.1:751611-753151 GCF_000732505.1 Cyprinodon variegatus | reverse complement strand
AGATAAAATGCACTTGAAATAAGACAATGCAATTGTGTTTTCTTATTTTAAGTGTAAATTCTCTTGTTCCATTGGCAAAATGTCTCTTTTACCTCCTCAATTCAAGAACAAATGCACTTATTTTAATAAAAAATGACTTAGCTAGATTTAAATTTTTTGCAGTGTGCCCCTTACCAGGACATCCTGAAGGAAAATCTCTGTGGTTCACCAGTTATGAATAGAGAAAACTACAACAGAAAATATGTTATACATGTAGGAAAAATCTCCTGTGATGCTGGAAAAAGAAAAAAGACGCAAAAAAAGAATCAGAGTTCACCCATTGACCAATGATATTTAATTAAAAATCACTTTTTCAAATGTTGGCCAAGTTGGTTGGATTATCTCTCCAACTTCATTTGAAAACACAACTGTTATTTATTTATTCAGCTTGAATTATATGTAATATTAGAAGCAAAGTAATTTGAACGTAGGAATTACATTCTTGAAGTTTTATACTGAAGAAGACTGAATGCAAAGTTAAATGATATAGTGCTTCAAAACTGTATTTGTATTTAAACTATTTCTTATCAGAATAACCTGATTAAATATTATCCCAACTTTATAATTTGGACAATTTTTAAAGGACTTTTTTTAACAGTAATTTTACACTTTATTTTGTAGAAGGGCTTATTATTTAGAACAATTACCATCCATCCATCCATTTTCTGACATGCTTATCCCTGCTGGGGTCGCGAGGGGTGCTGGTGCCTATCTCCAGCTGTCAATGGGCGAGAGGCGGCTACAACATGGGCGGTTCTAGACAGGGGCCAAAGGGGGGCCAGTGCCCCTGTAGATCAAGTCCTGGCCCCTGCACTGAAGACATAATACTCAAAGAAATTCTTATGATGCACTGGAATATACATGGTTACTGACAGGTCCTTTGGATTTATTAATTTTTTTTTTCTTTTCCAATTTTTTTTTTCTTATTTTTTTAAAAACAATAAGGTGATAGCTTCAGCGGTATTGTGATAGGATCCCAGTTTTCACTTGTTTTCAAAACAAACTTAAAAAAATGCTCTAATTTTGACAGCTTAATTAATTTATTTTTCTTGATTTGTTATTCTGATTTTATAGACAATGGTCATTTTAACTTAAATTAAGTCAAACATATGTAAAATTACTAAATTATGAAAGTTTATTGACCTAATAAGAGATAAGATTTTAATTAAACCTAATTGAAAAGAAATGTCACTTCATGCAGCTCTCTTAATATATTTTAACCCCTTGTCCTGCTTTTTATTTCATGGTTTTCTGTGCCCCCCTGGAAAACACGCTGGCCCCCTCCTGGCCCCGTGGTACATTTAGTCTAGAACCGCCACTGCACAGCAAAAAATGCCTTCTAAAAAATAAGAAAAAAATATAGTGTTTTAAATGAATAATTGCTTATTTTGAGCAAAATAATCTGCCAGTGCAGCAAGCAAATGAGACTTGGTAAGATTTCTTAAAACAGAACATAATATCCAAGTAGAAAGCATCCAAAAAAACTTAAATCAAGTAGAAA
>NW_015150529.1:748817-751336 GCF_000732505.1 Cyprinodon variegatus | reverse complement strand
AATGTGTGCTATTTTAAGAAAAAAGCTGCTCAGAATTAGTTGTATTATCTAGTTAGGATTAAAAAAATTATTTTCTTAAAACAAGTAAAATAATCTTAACAATATTTAGTCTTACTAAGAAAAGACATTGAAAAACAAGTGTAATAAGACCAAAATGCTTAATTCAAGTTTATTACACTTGTATAGATTTTCCTTTTTTGCAGTGTGGGCTACACCCTAGACAGGTCGCCTGGAACTTATACCTAATGTTCTAAATAAAAAAACATAAAGAAATAATTTCAAATATACCAAGTAATAACTGGGTTACACTGAAGGTCTTTAACACTCAAACTGCAAGCCTCAGAAAAGATTGGTTGATTCTTTTCAACATTATCATCATATTATTTACTTTTGGTCCATGCCTTTAAACAATCAAACTGGCAAGATTAATAAAAGCACAAATATTTCTAAGATTGGATAAGAGAAAACCAATCAACCTTCAGATGGAAATAAAAGCTGCAAAGTTAATGAGGAATGCCCTGGAGGCTTAGTAATAAAAACTGAATCTCAAGTAAAATTGAAAAAATACTCTTCAAATCTTCCATTAGTGGAAAAAATGTTACGGTAATCACAAAAAAAAAGTGATAAGAAGGACTTTAATGAACTAATTTAGCAGATGAAAAATACACACACACCCACAGCAACATTCAGCTCCCCTCCTCATCACAGCACATTTAGAAAAACATCAGTTGGAGCCTTTTTTTAAACAGACTCATGCTTGCGAATTGTTTCAGCTCTTTTTGGAGTTTAATCCAGACCTTCACACCACTGACTGAAATGCACATTCTCTTCTTGGTGGTTCGAACCCTCAAGGTTCTGAAGTTAAGATTTTCCCTGTGGTCAGTCCCTGCAGTCCTTTATTTATCCTATTTTTAAAATGCCACGACTCTAATTACAAGCAATTTTGACATTTTTCATGATTGTAACGACAGTTTATTAAATTCTTAAACCCTGTATTTTGGTAGCAGCGTTTTTTTTTAACTTTCTTTAGAGAAAAACAAACAAATGATGATGTTCTTTCCAGCATCTCTGTCAGGAAACGAGAAAAGGGCAAAGAAATGCATAAAGAACATTTCATTAAAAATACCAATTAACACCTACTTGGTCAGCATTTGTGTCGCATTCTATTTATTTACCAAATGGTCAATTAATCAAAGTTATTTCAGTTATGATTAAAGTTGCATTCTAAAAAAAAATAAAGTCTCAGAGTTGTCTAGGCAGGTCATATTTAGCTTTCTAACAATAAGACAAATAAATAAATTCCTATGATTAAAATTAGACACTGATTAACCAACTTGTCGCGTTTCTTTTGCAGAAGACGGCAACGAGACGCCGTCATCTGAAGACGAACACGATCTGTTGGACTTGAACTCTGACCTGAGGATGAAACAGAGCATGAGTTCCTCCAGGAAAACCATCAGTCAGATAATTAAGGACAAGAAGAAACAAACGCAGCTAACTCTGCAGTGGTAAGAGCAACACCTTTGGTCATGCTATATGGTGCATGCATACAAATTTTGCAATCAAAACACAATAGTACTTTTCTATTGTGTATAGTAGTACTCTTCTCACTCTACTGCAAAACATTGGACAAACTTTATTTATTTGCATCTTCAAAATGATTTATTATTGTCAAATATGCCAAGATAACAAGATTTTTTTGTTAGTTCTTCAAGTTCATAAGTTACAGCCATTATCATCAGTGTTTGGTAGGATTAGGTTTTAAACCACATGATTTGGGTCAACATGTTTCTCCCATCATTTAATTAAAAATGATGGCCCATTCCTGCAAACAGAACATGTAACCAGGCATCCTTTGTCTAATAAACCTTTTCTATGGGCAAAGACCGCGGCTTATTGACGGTCCTTTTAAAACATTACCTTTTATATCTTTAAGCCTCTTTGTAATAACTGTCTTTGTAATTGTCTAAAACTAGAGATTAATTTCTCTTCATTTAACGTATTCCCCTGTGGATGGGGGTGGGTTATCATTGAGTAGTAGCTGTGTGTTTTCTGGGGCTAAGGGTGTTGTTCAGGAAGCAGTAGTAGGAGTCTGTAGGATTTAAAAAGGTGAATTTGCTGCCTGCTCTAATCTCTAATTTAAAAAAAATCAGAAAGTCCCAAAATCAGACAAGATCTCCTCTCACTACAAGATGTTAACCCTGATCTCTAAAATCAAAAGCACAGATCTTCTTTGCTTTACTATGGAGAACATACCATACCATACCATACCAGCTTTATTTATAAAGCACTTTAAAACAACCACAGTTGATACAAAGTGCTGTACAGTTTAAGAACACAACATAATAAAAATAATTTAAAAACAGTTTAAAAGCAAAAAACATACAATTTAAAACTAGATCCCACTGGTGTTGAAAGCCAAGTAAAATAGATGGGTTTTAAGACGAGCTTTAAAAATGGGCAAAGAAGGGGCCTCTCTGACCTGCAAAGATAACCAATAACACCGACAGGGAGAAAGT
>NW_015150529.1:724676-747185 GCF_000732505.1 Cyprinodon variegatus | reverse complement strand
CCAACTGTCTTTTAAAATCTGAAGAGTAACCTGCAGTTTATCCTTTTTCCACCTGCGTTCAACACGACGACATTCCTTCCTTGCAGCACGAGTTCTGTCATTAAACCAAGGCTCAGGTTTAATCCTGGGGTGCCTGGTTTTTAATGGAGCAACCGAGTCCAGGATGGTTTGACAGGAAGAATAGAACCAGGACCAGAGCTCTTCTGTATCAAAGTGGAGGAAGTCAGATGATTCACAGAGTTGAAGAAAAGCAGTAGAGAAATGAGTGGCAGTGGAGGGGTTAATAATCCGACAGCGCCGAGCAGCAGCGCGAGTTTTAACTGCGGTAGGTGTCAAAGTAATAGTGAATAAAACAGGCAGGTGATCCGAAAACACAGCGTCACAGATTTGAACACATATTTGTGGCAAAGCGTAAAGATGTTGCCTCGGTGAGTTAACATCATGTTTTCTCTGCATATGTTTTGTTAAATTATATTTCCATCCATCCATCCGTCCGTCCATCCATCCATCCATCCATCCGTCCGTCCGTCCATCCATCCATCCATCCATCCGTCCATCCATCCATCCATCCATCCATCCGTCCGTCCGTCCGTCCGTCCGTCCGTCCATCCATCCATCCGTCCATCCATCCATCCATCCATCCATCCATCCATCCATCCATCCATCCATCCATCCAGGGTCTCCTGGGTCTGTTTTTTAATGTTTGCTGCATTGTTAAGTCCATACTGTAGCCCACGCTTCACACGCTGCAAACTGCTCCAGTGCATTTTGGAGGTCCTGGTTTGATGAGGCCAACAAGACGACATGATCTGCAAACAGTAGAGATGATATCCTGAGGTTTCCAAACCTCTGGTCCCTCGCTGCACCTAGAAATTCTCTCCATAAATGTAATGAACAGAACCGGTGGCAAAGAGCAGCCCTGGAGGAGCCCAACATGCACCGGGAATTATATTTTAATACAGTGTGTTTAAATCTCTAGTTTTAGCTACACATGCCTCAGACAATGATCCAAGTTATCATCTCAGAGGAACACCATAGGGTTTTATTAAATGTTGTGTTACAGTTTAGCTATTACTATCATTTCATACAGACACCCAAATCTTCTGGTCATTACTGTCTGATATGGAAGAAGATTAGGGCCACTGAAAAAAAAAAAAAGTTAACTGACTTTTAAATTTTATTTCAGTTTAATATTCTGACTTTAATCTCAGAATTCTGACTTTTTCCTCAGAATTCTGACTTTTTCCTTAGAATTCTGACTTTTTCCTAAGAATTCTGAATTTTTTCTCAGAATTGTGAATTTTTTCTCAGAATTCTGACTTTTTTCTAAGAATTCTGACTTTTTTTCTCAGAATTCTGACTTTTTTTCTCAGAATTAGACAGCTAACAAACATGTTAGCATCAAGCCATAGCCATGTCTGTTTTAGAGACTAGCTCTCTTGTTTTAATGACCTTCTGCTCCTCCGTTAATGAGGGGACTCCTCGGGCACGTAAAAAGTTGCCTAATTCCGTCATTTTCCACCATTGTGTCACTGGCCCATCTTTGTCAGTGATGCTGAGCGCTTCCACATCTCAATTCGGAGATTAAAGTCAGAATTTGGAGAAAAAAGTCAGAATTATGAGAAAAAAGTCAGAATTCTGAGTTTAAAGTCAGAATTCTGAGAAAAAAATCAGAATTCTGACTTTTTTTCCCATGTTAAACTGAAATAAAATTAAAAAATCAGTTAACTTTGTTTTTTTTTTCTAGTGGCCCTAATCCTCTTCCGTAGTCTGAAAAGCTGCAGTGATACAAAGATTTAGAAAATGGTTTGATTCTATGCAGGAACACATCTGGTTGGGGTAACTTTTTTTTTTTACTGGTTTACTCTTTTTAGTCTTCTTATCAGTTTATCTCGTTTTTTCTGGCTATAGGCTTGAGGAGAACTACATCGTGTGTGAAGGGGTGTGTCTGCCTCGTTGTATCCTTTACGCTCACTATCTGGACTTCTGCAGAAAAGAGAAACTAGAGCCAGCCTGCGCTGCTACGTTTGGAAAGGTGGGTTCAATTTTCCGGAAGGCAGTGAAATGTGATAAGAGAAATAAATGGTTAGGAAAGCAAAGTAAGCTTATCTTATCACTGCTTTTATTTGAGGCATTCGGTTTAGTCTATTTTATTTATAAATCTACAACTCCTTAAAATGTAAGGCTTCATGTAGTTATATGTAAAATTTTAAATTGCTCTGATAAAAAAAATAGGCCAAAACAATAAACAATGTCTGAACAACAAAGTCCAACTTTTCTGCTTTAGCAGCTATCAATTAAATGCATTTTATATCAATTATGCTCTAATGATTACTTCGGAAACCAGAAATTAGCATTTCAGAAATCAACCCTAAAGTCCGACTTGAACGAGGAAAACCTTGAAGATTTTATAGAGCAGACTTGGCTTGATGAAACGGGAGGAATAAAAGGCTCATTTAAAAAAGAAATCATGCCTGCTTGCTTAAATTTGCAAAGAAGCAAAGTATATCTGGAACAATTTGCTCTTCAACTGGGGCCTTAAACCAGCTGTTGGGCACGGTGGTGGAGGGATGCAGACCTATCAAATGTGACCCTGCCCAAACACCAGGCGTCATTTAGACGTTGGTTTTAAGGCTAAATCTTGTTGATTTAGTCCAGAAATATTTGTTGAAAATTTGTCTTTGTTTGGTCGGTCTGATTTTCTCACACTTTAGTCCAACAATAGACATTGATTAGAAGTTTCACACACAGTTTTCAACCTTATGGCTTTTCACCCTTCACTTTTCAAGCAAACGTAGACGCTGTTTGGATGTAAATCATGTCATCTTTTCAATGTCTTTTCAACTTGGTTGATGGGGAAGCAGCCTGTCTGACATCTGAAGCTCGTCTCAGAGAGGGACAGTGATTCCCAAATCTGGCTAAAACACCCCGGCTACAAATTGCTGCAGTGGAACAGCTGAAAACCAGATATCCACCTAAGATAATGTTGAGGATGCATATGAAGAACTCTGTTCTAAAGTCTGCATTGAGCTCCACAAAATGAAACACAGATAAGATGCTATGCTGCAAAAGCTCCAACTGAACCGTGCTGTACTTAAACATGTTGGTTTATTTAGTCTATGCTTAATACAGTGTTAGTTTTTAATGACTCTTAAGGGTTTTTCTTAAAGGTATTGTGGAGGAGTTTTGTGTATTTTTCAAAAGACCTGCCCTCTCCACCTTAAAAAAATGCACATGCATGACCCTGTACCCGCTCTAGGGAGGGAACGCCTATTAAACGCGTGCACAAGCATGTAGGAGGCCATTTCTCCTCGTGCACGCTCTGTTTAAAAGTTGCCGTTCTCATAGATCATACAAGCTTGCTATGCCCGAACGTCCTAGCCTCATGAGACCATCCTGATCTCGCGAGCTTTCAAGATTTCACTCGCTAATCAGTCTGGAGACTCTCCGTTGGAGAAAATTTGGAGCCGTTCACCAAACGAACGTCCAATCAGCGTTGGCTTTGAGGCGGGTTGAGGTGTGACGCAACGAGAAGCGCGACAGTTCAGTCTAAAGAACATGGCGGCTTCAGCCGATGAAACTAGCGTTAGCGTGGCTATCGAGCAAGTTTTATCGGAATTACAGAGTATTTCTTCACTGAAAGAAGAGCAAAACACTGCTCTGGAGGCTTTTCTCAGAGGAAAAGATGTTTTTGCTCTTCTCCCGACTGGTTTCGGCAAGAGTTTGATCTATCAATTGGCTCCTCTTTGTCGTCGCTCTGTTACGTCATATGCTTTGTTGACTGATTGGTTTATTTGGCCCGTCTATCACCAGCATAGGCCAATCAGCTAACCAGTATTTTCACCCCTTCCCAAAATTACTTCTACGCAAGGTTTCCAGGATGGATATGCGGAGCAAATCCATCTGGCGGAGTCAGGCTACGAACGTCCGCCCTAACCCCTAAATCCCTTAATCACTATATAGAGCTGGGACTTTATAGCGAACTCAGTTAACTTACCGTGCGGACAGGCTACTTTTTGCTCCCCGTTGGTCACGTAACACCTACTCAACTTTGCTGTGCCTGCGGCAACTTTGTTATTGGTCGCTGCTGTCAGGTAGCAACAGCCTATGGCGACAGCTGGCTGCTGTGACAGCAAATCCAATAATGCTTTGCGAGGAGAGTGCAAAGCATTCTGGGATATATCTGCCTCTTCTGAGGCCTTTCTTTTCTTCTCACACACTTCGTAGACACCTATTCTCTTATGACCATTTTCAAAGAACCGCGGTGAGAAAGGTGAACTTCAATGACCTCCTGAAACCGTAGCTCACCACAGATATACGCCTCAAAGTTTGCATGCGCAGAAAAAGATAATTTCAATTAGGAGAACCACTTAATTAGATGATCCATCCGAAAATAAAAGACCACCCTCTATATCTTCAACATATAAAAGCTTGAATTTGAATTTGTTTCTTCACCATCTACATAAAAAGCAGTTTTTGACTTAAGAGTATAAATTTGGATATTTTTTTTCTGATATTAGCATTTTTTTTCTTCTTTGTGCACTGGAAAAACAATCTAGAAATAAGTAAAAATATCTTTAATTAAGTGTGTTTACCCTTAATTTGAGTAGGTAAATGAGATAGTTTGCCAATGGAATGAGTATTTTTACTCTTAAAATAAGATAATTAGATAATATGCACTTGAAATAAGACAATGCAATTGTGTTTTCATTATTTTATATCTAAATTGTCTTGTTCCATTTGCAGAATGTCTCTTTTATCTCCTCAATTCAAGAAGAAATACACTTATTTTAAGAAAAAATGACTTATTAAGATTTAGATTTTTTCCATTGTGATTGTCTGAGATATGCGTGCTTTCATCGATTCATTAGTGGATTTAGAAGCTAAGCCTCGAGATCAGGTGATCATGCATTGCCGCTCCCTCCATTTGCTTTCCGTCGTTAATGTTTATATTGTTCACAAATGTTTAATTTTTGTTTCAATTTAAACTTATTTGCCATCATTACATCTTTTTCTTTATGTAAATGGTGGAAGGAAAAAACAATATTGGTTTCAAAAATTTGCCCCAAAATACCAAATATTAAGAATCAGTTGGACTGATGTCCAAATCATCCGTAATTTGGATCTCCAGTTTGATCTTCAGCAATCGTATTCCTCTTTTTCTCATCAGACGATCCGGCAAAAGTTTCCCCTTCTAACAACAAGAAGACTTGGCACCAGAGGGCACTCCAAGTAAGAAGGAAATTAACATTCTAGAAAAGCTTTGACAGAAATTCAACAAACTTTATGTAAAATAATGCCTGAGTTCGAACCTTCCCAGATATCATTATTATGGAATTGGGATCAAAGAAAGCAGCGCTTATTATCACTCCGTGTATTCGGGTAAAGGTTTAACCAGGTGAGTTTAATTTTCCCTATCAGTGTTTTGTATTGCTAATAATCCAGGATAATTTAAAAAACTATTTAACATCTTAAAGGTTTTTCTTTACTCTTTTTTTGGTTTTGATCTCACTTTTTTGCAGATTTTCAGGGAGCAAGCTCAAGAACGAGGTAATCTGTTTACCCCAATATAATGCTTTCCACTTTTCCCCTTTCACAGAAAGGTATAATTTGGGATAATTCCAGAAGTTAAATCTGGATTATTTCACCCTTAGGTTTGTGAAAAAACAGGTTAGGGTTAGGGTTAGAAAATAAAGGTTTTTAAATTTTATTTCAGTTTAACATTCTGACTTTTTTCTCAGAATTCTGACTTTAATCTCAGAATTCTCACTGAATTCTGACAATAAAAAAAGTCAGAATTCTGAGAAAAAAAAGTCAGAATTCTGAGATTAAAGTCACATTTCTGAGAAAAAAAAGTCAGAATTCTGAGAAAAAAAAGTCAGAATTCTGAGATTAAAGTCAGAATTATGAGAAAAAAGTCAGAATTCTGACTTTTTTCCCATACTATACTGAAATAAAATAAAAAAAATCAGTTAACCTTTTTTTTTTTTCAGTGGCCCTAGTCCTCTTCCGTAATTTTCTCTTTAAAAAAGTGCACTTGTTCTTGAATTAAGAAGGTAAAATAGACACTTTGCCAATGGAACAAGACAATTTACATTTAAAATAAGAAAACACAATTGCATTGTCTTATTTCAAGAGCATTTTATCCAAATATCTTACTTTAAGAGCAAAACTACACATTCCATTGGCAAACTATCTCATTTACCTTCTCAAATTAAGAGTAAATGCACTTAATTTACGACGTTTTTACTTTTTTCTAGATCGTTTTTCACAGTGAACCAATCAAAGTTATGTTTGGGAAAATTTGGACTGAATGTAAAGTAGACAAAATATCAGATTCTCTTCACTTATACCCTATGGAATGAATTTTGTTCCATTACTGTTACAAGCAATGATCACGTTTTTTAAACAGTATCAGGAGAAGAATGCAATCTAAAAATAAATCTTCAAAACATGTCATATTTACAGTAACTTTTGCTGTTTTCACAGATCTTTTTTTCTATAAATTTATGTATAAATATATTTTATATATGTTATATTCTTAAATTTTTTTTATTTCTCTTTTTCAAATTGTGTTTTACAAAGTGCATTCTAAAAGATAGCAATCATTCTCTTCAAGCCTTATACAAATGTTGCTAACATCTATTATAATCTGTGAAATTTAACTGTAAAAGAATGCAATTCATAAAGCTCAACCTGAAAAAGATACATTGGAAAAATGAATTAAAAAAATAAAATGTGAATAAAAAATGCATGCTCTTTGCATGCAACAATAATGGAAAAAAAAATCACTCCATACTTGAAGTGAAACAGAAAGATTGATCATCTTTTGAGGAAAAGTAGTTGTAAAAAGTAATTGTAAATAAATTATAAATAAACATCACCTGAAAGATGCAAAAAAAAAAAAAGCTCAGGAACTAGAAGAAAGAAGTGTTCCGTCTATTTTATCAAGGAGATTATGGATATATTTTATAATCATAATACAAACTAGAATAAGAATTATGAGAAATATAAATAAAGAAAAGTGGGATTTCAACGGTGTGAATACTTTACAGCGTTAATACAATAAAGACAATACTTTTTTTTTTTTTTTTTAGAATGCTGGTTCATTTTTATGAGAGATGCTTGCCTCATTTCTTTTACCAGAAGCAAACTTTTTTTTGAGTTGGCAAATTTTCAGTCGCAAACCTCTGCAGGTATAAATAATTTACTGCTGACAGGATGCTTAATTCGTTTTAATATGAACAATCTTATATTTGGTTAAAATAAGGAAGCAAAAACGCTCTCAGATTCATAGTTTAATACAGATCGCATAAAAATGGGCAAGGAATGAGATCCGTTAATTTACTATTATTGGAGATTACTAAATTGTATTAGCTAAGATTTTACACATTTTAGACACCATTTTACCAATTTTTGTTCCCTATATCTATTTTATTTGATATATATTTATTGATAAACTAAACTAAACTAAACATGACTGTTTTGCAGGGTGGCTTTACCAGGAAATACTCTTTGAGCTCTAAAACTGGAACCCTGCTCCCTGACTTCCCCAGCGCCCAGCATCTTTTGCTGCAGGGAAATATTTCCAGAGAAAAGGTCGCTGATGCGTTTCTTTACACAGAATGATTTGTTATTTTGTTTTATTGAATAATGTTTCAGAATCCTCCATAAATCCTTGCTTAGATTGTTTTAAATTAGTGTGAAGCCTCTAGATTTAAGACGATTATATTCTCTCCTATCTTACAGGTCGACACTCTGATCATGATGTATAAAACACACTGTCAGTGCATCCTGGACAACGCCATCAACGTCAACTTTGATGAGGTTATCACACATCATTTAGCAGGACTTTATAAAACATTTTAAAGGTGATAATTGCACTAAAACAGACTTTTATTTATGTTTTGTTCAGATCCAGAACTTTCTGCTCCACTTCTGGCAGGGAATGCCCGACCACCTGCTGCCTCTGCTTGAAAACCCGATTATAGTCGACATCTTCTGCGTCTGTGACTCTATTCTCTACAAGGTTTCCATAAAATACTTCAACATGTACAAATTTGATTTCATAGCATTTCATTCAGTTAGTATTATATAATTAAATTCTTTATGTGAACATGTCATGGAGTTAGAGCTGCAGACACCTATTGCCACTACTTAGGCTGCATTCATCCTGATAGAGATTTGAGCATCAAGGACATCTTTTGCATTCAAAATCTATGGTGAACATGTGTCTGGTGGGGTGCATTTTCATTTGTTTTGCATGTAGGGTGGGGCAAATTTTAAGGTTTGCCATGTGCACTGCAAAAATGATCTAGAAATAAGTAAAACATTTCTTAAATTAAGTGTATTCACCCTTAATTTAAGTGGGTAAATACAATGATTTACCAATGAAATTAGTATCTTTACTCGTAAAATAAGATAATTAGATAATATGAAATTGAAAAAAGACAATGCAATTATTTTTTTCTTCTTTTAAATGTAAATTGTCTTGTTCCATTGGCAAAGTGTCTCACTTTCGTACTGAATTGGAGAAAAAATGCACTTATTTTAAGTAAGAATTGCTTAATTAGATTTCCATTTTTTGCAGTGTGGGTCCAAAGCAGTAGATGCACTGGAAAAACGATCTAGAAATAAGTAAAACTTTCTTAAATTAAGTGTATTTACCCTAAATTTGAGTAGGTAAATGAGATAGTTTGCCAATCGAATGAGTATTTTCACTCTTAGAATAAGATAATTAGATAATATGCCCTTGAAATAAGACAATGCAATTGTGTTTTCTTATTTTAAGTGTAAATTGTCTCGTTCCATTGGCAAAATGTCTCACTTTCCTCCTAAATTTAAGAAAAATTGACTGATGTAGATTCCAATTTTTTGCAGTGTGGAGGAGTTGGGAAAATGTAGTTATGTGCTTATTCACAGTAAACAAATTTAAAAATTCAAATGTAAATATTTCTAGACAACCTCAGAGGGTCTTGGGGGCCATAAGTGGCTTAGTTTGACACTTAGTTTCAGGTTTCAGACTTTAGTTTATGTGCTAAAGTGTCAAACCTCACACCAACATGTAGTCTGTCCTACCAGGGTCTACATCCTGAGCCCTTAGCTGATTAATCTTTTACTGCAGCAGCACTGTCTCTTATTGAAAAGTAAAAAAGTTACAACTTTAATTTTATGCTCTGAAAAGGAAAAACTGTAGAAATATAAGCTTATAACAAAAGGAAATTGGATTCTGCTTTAATTTGTCTGTGTTCTAGCTGATAATTTGCTGTTTTCCCAGGTTTTAACAGATGTTTTAATTCCTGCCACGATGCAGGAGATGCCTGAAAGGTACACTTCATTCATTTTGCAGCAGAGTTCTTATTTTTCAAGACTTTTATATCCTCTTCAGAGCTAAATAGTGACATTAAATGTTGTTTGTCAGTCTATTGGCAGATATCAGAAACTTTGCCAAGCACTGGGAACACTGGTTGGCCTCCTCTCTGGAAAACCTCCCAGAATGCCTTGCAGCCAAGAAGATGCCCATAGCGCGCCGCTTTGTTTCCTCCCTGAAGAGACAAACTTCTTTCTTACACCTGGCACAGGTACAGCAGTATTAGAAACGGGTCTAATGTCTGAAAACTCAGTGCAAAAAATTTAAACCTTAATAAGTCATTTTCTTAAAATAAGTGTATTTTTTCTTGGATTGAGGAGGTAAGTGAGACACTTTGCCAATGGAACAAAACAATTTTGATTTAAATTAAGAAAAAACAACTGCATTGTCTTATTTCAAGTGCATTTTATCTAATTATCTTATTTTAAGAGTAAAAATACTTATTCCATTGGCAAATCCTCTGATTTACCTACTCAAATTAAGGGTAAATACACTTAATTTAAGTAATCTTTACTTATTTCTAGATTGTTTTTGCAGCTGCTAATGATCCGACTCCTTTCTGCTTGGTCACAGATAGCCCGCCCGGCCCTTTTTGACCAGGCTGTAGTGACCAGCATGGTTCTGGACATTGACAGTGTTGATCTCAGCAGCATCAACTCACAACCCCTGCTCAGCGTGTCGGCAGCTGGAGACCAGGACTCCGATATTTACTCTGAGTGTAAGACCCACGACCTGTGACCTCCTGCTTATTATGTCTGTTAATGTGGCTTAAATGGCAAGAATCCAAAATGTTCTCATCTCTGGTAAAACATTTATAAAAAAAAACCCTCAAAAAACTGTTTATTTTTTTCAAAACACATCTTAGGATAAATTGAACTGAAAAATGCATAAATTCATTGTAAATCTAAAGACAAATGCTGTATTTTGAAGGAACCAGTTATGTTTAAGCATAAAAAAGTGTAAATAATTTAAAATAATTTTTTAGATAAGTGTAAAAGATATTTAGAATTAGCATTAAATAAATAAATAAACAGAATAATCAAAGAAAGGAAACCGAACATATATTAATATATATATTTGTTCATTAATAGAGCTAATGTCTATATAAAAGAATAGATAATTTAATGAAAAAAGAAGTGCATGAATGACTAAACGTATTTATGTAAATAAGCAGATGGAAAAATAGTTAAAATGATTCAGAAATGACTTTATAAGTAAAGAATACATAAAAGAATCGTAAGTAATGGAAATAATCGACAATCAGTTAATAAAGACATTACAGAGTAATTTATGAAAATATAAACAATAGTGAATAAAAGATGCTTGATACTAACATTCAAAGGTAAAATGGAAAGAAGTAAAATCATGAAAGGAGGTCATACAGGCTCTGGTTTTGTTAGAGAAAATCCTGTAACAAGCTGTATTTTATGTTTGTCCTGAGTGAAAATAATGAATTATACATTTAAAAATATGTATATATTTTTCTTCTGAAATAGAATCTCTGAATAGAATTTATTCCCCTATTAAGAGGAAAAGTTTTACTGGCTTTTTTAAATTGAAATTAAACACAAAATAATTAACAGAATAACATAAATTGACATTTTAATCCTGGAAATGTTTATCTTTAACTCTTAGCTATCCAAATTAATTGAGAATTACCCATAAAAACATATTTTTATTGAGGTGGTTGTGGTTATTTTGTGTTCTTTTTTTTTTTTTGTCGTTACCCAGATGATTCAATTAGCGTCTTTCAAGAACTGAAGGAGCTGCTGAGAAAAAATGCCACCGTTGAATCGTTCATAGAGTGGTTGGATTCTGTGGTTGAGCACAAAGTAATCAAGGTAGAAGCAGTTCACTCAGGCATCCTGGTTTCCACACACAGAATTAATCTGCAAATCGGCTGCTTTGTCTTTGTTTTCTTGCCTTTGTGTTTTCATCAGCCTGGCAAGCAGTGCGGTCGATCTGTGAAGAAGAGAGCTCAGGATTTCCTCCTCAGGTGGAGCTTCTTTGGTGCCCGGGTCATGCACAATCTCACGCTCAACAACGCCTCCAGCTTTGGTAAGGAACTGTAAAGAGATTTCATTTGGACTCAAAGGCATTTATGAAACTGGTGTCAACTTCAACTCTGATGCTTTAAAGAAAATGTTGAAGGAAACCAGCTTAACAGCTGTTAGACTAACTCTGGACTGACCACTGATGCTGGCCGGTCAGAGATGGCAGGGAAAGTTTTGGAACAGAGGGAAGAGAAAGAAGCTACTTAAGGCAGCAAATAAGTACTCACCTATTTTCCAAAGGAAATTTTCTCAAGAGCATCCAAACCCTCAGAGTTCCTTTTTGATCCTTGGGCAATCTTTTTAAAGCTTTACGCATGACTTTGCATACGAACTTTATCTTTTATAAGAGAAAACATTGAAAGTCTGGTCCTGGGGTCATTTCAGATCCCTGGAATAATTTTTAATGTCCGCTTGCTTCAGACTAATATTACTACAAATTTGACCCTCATGCAAACCGAACCGATGCACACAGATAGACTGGTAAATTAATATCTTCCAAAATGATACTAATAATTATGTAAATAATAATAATTGAACTTTATTGATCTTACATTAGAGAAATTTACCTTTGCAGTTAATCCATCCCGTTTGGGAGCAGCGGGCTGCCATTGTGCGGCGCCTGGGGAGCGTGGCGTTAAGGGTCTTCCTCAGAGACCCAGAGTGTCAGTCTGTGGTAGTGGGGCACGAACTCAGAACCTCAGATTCCAAGCTGTATGCCCTAACCACTTGGCTGCCACTCCCTCAGCAACTGAAAAATGAAATAAATTAAAAATGTTTGATGCAAACAAAAATATTCCTGTCATCTGAGAACTGTTTTTTACTTTTCATTTTCATTCTATAGTCAAAAAAACCCAGGACTTGTTATTTACACGTCTTCATTAACATTTACTAAGTATAGGTTTTAGGGAAAAGACTCAATTTTATTGCTGATAATGGACTGAAAATATATTCTTGACCAACAAAATAAGAAACATTTAAGCCAAAATGTTTGGAAACTGGAAAGCTTTCAGTTATTAAAACAAACATTTTGCCCCTTTTTGTTAGACGTATTATAATTTTTGTTTTTTACTTTTTTATCAAATTACTAATGGTGTAATTATAAAAATGCTGAGTTATATTAAAACTATTTAGCCTTTTTAAGTAGAAGAAGAGAACCACCCTGTGGGCTTTGAACCTGTCGGGTTTTGGTCCACAGTGCAAAAAAATTAGCAAAAATAATCCATCATAGAAATCTTGTTCTTCCTTATCTGGTAGAAGATTTCTTTATCACACAGCATAACTAAAGTCACCCTTTGGCAAATATAAATTAGGTAAACTTTGTCCCATTGTTGTTGGAAGCAAAGATGTTCTGAAAATGAAAATTAGAAAAAGAAAATGCAGTCTGGAAATGAAACTTTTTCAGCAAAAAAAGGTTTTAGAGTTTCTTGCTGTTTCCTCAGACATTATTCTGTTCAATAATGTTTACATAATCCATATTTTTACGAATTGCGTTCCTTTCAAACTACCTTATACAGATATGAACCTTCTAGAAAAAGGTTAAACTTTTTTATTTTTGTCATGTTATCGAAACAAGACTGGACTCCGTTTATTTGTCTGGATATCTGAAGATATCTTGTTTCATTGCATTTTATTGTTATATTATATGAAACTCTAGAAAAAGAAATTAATAATTTTCTTCCCTATTTTGCTCTGTGCATTTCTTTGTGTCGCTTTAATATAAAATCACATAAAAAAAAGTTGAAGCTTTGTTATAAATATAACAGAATAAAAAATCCTCACTTTTTCAAGGTACTATACTTCTTTAAAGTTTTATTTTTTATGCAGTTACATAATGTCTTCATATTCTACTGCTTTCCTGTCCTTAAAGCACAGAATCAGCAGAGGAAGATGATCCAGGAATGCGACTGTGTCCTGCTGGATCCAAAGATTTGGTCCTGATGCCATTTTTCAGGGTTTACCACAAAGGAAACAGTTGAAAAACGTCCCCGCAGTCAAGAGACATGCAGGTCTGATAGGAGCCAGCTCAAAGCAGATTGCTACAATAGCACCATAAATTGTAATGGCCAGACTCGCTTTGATTACACAGCGTCTTATCTGCGGTTCACGTCCTCTCTGTTCAAACACACGCACACAGGCTACGTGTGCATGAATAAACAATGACCATTTGGTGGCTCTCGCTCTCTCTGAAGGCCCACTTAAGCTCAAACACAAACGTGTGGCCCCGCAGGTCAAACAAAGAGCAGTCGGGCTCTAAAGGTCAGGGAGCTGTCAAGTGAAAGCTCGGCTGGAATAAACACAGAGAAAAGTTTTCCAGCAGCTTCTGTTTAAAAGTAAACTGAGCTTCTTTGTGTTCTTTGTGCCGACAGGTTCCTTCCACCTGATCCGGATGCTGTTAGATGAGTACATCCTCTTGGCTCTGGAGACACAGTTCAACAACGACAAGGAGCAGGACCTGCAGAACCTCCTAGAAAAATACATGAAAAATGCAGGTATGAGGCGTCATTGAACCTAAATCTAAGAGTAAAGGGCAGCAGTGAATATCCATCATCAGCTATCAATAATAACAACCGCCGCTGCTTCCTAATAATATGTTTTATATCTGTACAGACTTGGATTTTTACCACTTTTGGATTTTTTTCTAATCAAAAACTTGACTAATTTTTGTCTAACTACAAGAGTACAAATCTCATAAGGTTTGTGTTCTAATAATTCTGTCATACAGCAGACTTCTACACTGTAGGTTGAAAAATGGAGGAAAAATGACAAGTAGACAACAAAATAAAACTGCAAAACCTATATGCAGCTGATCAAAATATAAAAGTTGTTTTAGGATACAAGAAGTAACCTTGTTGGGGATCAAACTCTGGTTTAAACTGTGAAGCAGTGTTGACTTTGTTAATTTTTTTGTAGAACAAACTAAAGAAATGGGAACATAGGAACTTTTGTATTGAAATAACCAGAAACTGCCCTGATGGATCTCCATTACCCGGAACGTAGCGTCTTTTCTAGACTGATTTTGTGGGTTTGTGTTTATATGTTTATGTAACATAAAAATTTCCCCAATTCTTAATTTTTAGAGCTAAAGCTAACCCATCATTCGTTCACTTCTGACAGAATCATGAATGGTTAATTAACAGTGTTATGGAGCAGCGTATTCCATACAGGAGGCAATGCAGTCAGGGAATAGAGACATCTAAAAATAAAGGACAGTAAGGTCTGAGGGATGGTGTGAATCCATAAAGGTGTACATGTATTTCTGCAGAGCATGCAGGTGACGCAGTGGTTAGTGCACATGATCCATGTATGCAGGCCTTAGTCCTCGACGTGGCTGACCTGGGTTCGAATCCGGCCTGTGGTCCTTTGCCGCTTGTCTCTCCCCCTCTAGTCACTAGTGCTGTAAAAACTCAAAAGAAAAATGTAAAAAGAAATGTATTTCAGCAGAGGAGTAATTGCCAGCTAGTTATCCACAAGCTTATCTTCTGATTGTTTTACAGCAGTTATACTCTGACATTAAAGTCGTAGGGAAATCATATTCAACTGTCAAATCATTTTGGCTTAAACGTGTAGATAAATGTACTCTTTATCAGACCATATTGTCCCAAAAGTTAGAAAATTTCTATCTAAAAAAAAAAAATCCAGTCTTAAAATCTGTGTTTTTTTTTTTATTTTATTCTGGCCATTTAGTTATACGTCAGCTTGTACACCTAAATTCGGTTAATCATATATCAACGCTCATCTGTCAATCAAATGTTTTCGGTCATAGCATCTTGATTCATATGTCATATGTTGCGAGGCGAGGGCTCAAACATGTACGGCTGGAAGCCTTCTACACCAAACCAAGCTTCTACCGCCCTGGCGTCCTCTTCCACAACATCTTGGTCCCCGCTTTCCTCCTCTAAATAAAAAATGGATGACGGAGGAGACTCATCCACGACCTCCGACATTAAACTCTCCTCCCCTCGCATGTTTCCGCTGTCCATAGCGTTCCTTGACAGTGTCGTTTTTAAGTCACCAATTTAGTGCTACTTGGTCCCAATGAAATTTCCCATTGGGAACCTACTAGCACTAAGTCGCTAACTGGTTAGCAAGATGCTTCCGACAAACCGGCCACAATCAAACTTGCTTTTGAACCTTCTGCCACAACGATCCTGCCCCCTTGATAAACGACCAATCACGTTCAATTTATTAATTCGTGTAAAGTCGTGCACCACTTGGGGGGAATATAGAAATGCAACGGTTGGAATAGTTGCTTCCCTACGACTTTTAATTAAATCTCTCGATACTCTGAGGACGCATCGATAATCAACATACTTTCTTTTCAATTCATTTAAATGTAAATAAAATTGAACAATATCAAGTTTCCATAAGCGGCATTTTTTTTTTTTTTGTTTCTTCTTGCAATACTTACTTTTTCAAAAGAGTTTAGATTTGCTATATCTATTAAATTTATTTAAGATCTAATGAATCATTAAATTATTAAATAAATCTTGGGGGTTTTGGTTTAGTGGAAGGGAAATCCTAATGAAATCTGACCACATGTCGTGTCTGATCATCCCTCTCAGATGCCAGTAAAGCAGCATTCATGGCATCACCCAGTTCCTGCTTTCTGGCCAACCGCAACAAGGCGTCCGCTTCCGTCGACCAATCGGTGAAGAACGAGTCTGTGGGAGAGCACGCCTACATGCCTCTGTCCACCAATCAGCAGCAGGATCTGGAAGCTAAAACAGTCCTCTATCAGGGAAATGACAGTTCTGGTTTCTCATCTTCAGGTAAACATAAAAAAATATGTTTAGATCAAGCATGGAAAACATCTGAACTCATTTATCCAGAAGGTGGAGAAGAGTCCTGCTGCTTCCAGTTTTTCATCCTAGAAGATAAATCTCCCTGTTTTTCCTCTTTAACTCCCTATCAGGTGGTCAGATGGACTTCTCTCAGGTCAGCGGGCCACTCATGACCCCGCCCATCTCACCTGCTGCATTAGTGCACAGGGGCTCTGTCATCAACCAAGGGCCCATGGCAGCAGGGGGGCTGGCACCTTCCTCCTTGTCATGCTCCTTCTCCTCGTCCTCCTGCCTCTCGTCTCTCAGGGAAATATCGCAGCCCAGCTCCTGCCCTTCATACCCGGACACCTTATACCAATGCTTACCTCAGTCCAGTGGTTATTTCCCCCCCGCCAGCAGCAGCTCCTCGGCTCCGAGCTACCAAACTGCTCTCAGGTCAGCTTTCATCAGAAATACGGGTGTTTTTTTTTTGAGTCGGCCATGTTAACATATAAACAATGAAAAATCAGATTTGCTATTGTCTGAAAGTAGAATTGGATCGACAGCATCAACCGACATAGGGATTAGATTTACTTACAGATTTACTAAATTGTTGTGTGAAAAAAGTATTCAACTATTCAAAAGGGAGATCCATGGATTTCACTCAGTCCGCACTTTATTTTACTTTGCAAAGTAAAAAGAGAACAAGACAATCATACACTGAAAAAAAATGCATCCGCTTTTTGTATTTGCTTAACAATATTTAGTTACTTTAACACAATTGTTTTATATCCTACCCTGCTAACATGAAACAATTGTGTTAAAGTAACTAAATATGATAAAGTAAATGCCAAAAATGGCTGCATTTTTTTATGAGTCACCATCTGATGTTCGGCCCTGCTCTGATTTAGACAGTGTTTGTCTCTCACTAATTAAAACCCTGCAGAAAGGCTGTGAAGCTCTCCTGCTATTGTTACCTAAAAAAAGACAGACAGTTGGAAATACATAATGTTGTGAAATAATCCCTGACAAACAGTCTAGTTTGTTATGAAAACCATTATTTTTAATTCCAAACACTCCCTAATAAGATTTTAAAAAAAGCAACTCTGCCTTAGACACCTTGTAGCTTTGCAGCTCTGAGGCCTGAATGAATGAAAGTTAGGATTCATCAATTTATATTTGTAAAAGAGAATTATTAGGAGTTAGTTTTTTCCCCCAACACAGTATGAAAACATGTGTTCAGGCTCAATAAATGCCTCCAATTGTTTTTTTTTTAGCGTATGCTTCATTGTTGCTATCTTTTCAAATAGAAAGCATGTGGCCATAGTGGAGAGGAAACACTTAGGTTTAACAGGAAGGAACATTCTTTTTTTTCTCCTTTTTTTTAATTTACTTGTTTTGCTCAGTATGAGCCAGGCAGCCAGCCAGACTGACTTACGTCATGTACGCGGCATATTACACTAGAAAAACCATGTAGAAATAAGTAAAAATGTCTTAAATTAACTGTATTAACCCTTAATTTGAGTGGGTAAATGATGTAGTTTGCCAATGGAATGAGTATTTTTATTAGTGTTGCGCCGATGCCATTTTTTGGCCCCGATACCTGGCTGTGCAGCAGCGACCGATACCATAATAATGTAAAGTAATTGCCTTCATGGCTTTGTCAAGCTGCTGCCTACCTTTGTGAAGCAGGAAAAAATCTAATACAAAGTGAATCCAGTAGAACTTTTTATTGCCTACCAGGAGTGGGTGACAATAGTTGAATAAACTTATGGCTCTAATGATATCGATGCCCTATTTGTTGGTACTCGCCGATACCGATACCACCATTTTAGGGCGGTATCGGGGCCCCATCCAATGCTTGTATCGGTGCAACACTAATTTTTACTCTTAAAATTGATATAATTAGATAATATGCACTTGAAATAAAACAATGCAATTGTGTTTTCTTATTTTAAATGTAAATTGTCTTGTTCTATTGGCAAAATGTCGCTTTTACCCCCTCAATTCAAGAACAAATGCATTTATTTTAAGAAAAAAATTACTTACTGTATCTAGATTTCGATTTTTTTCCAGTGTAGTCTGGAAAGGAGTGAAATATTTAGAGGAATCAAACCAGATAACTACTGCCATTGTGCAAACGGATTTTTTTTTTTTCAAAGAAAAGCTTTTAAGGAGTCAGTTGTTAAAATTTTAAAGAAATAAACTGCTCTTTTTGGGACACAATAAAGGGGAATCTTTAAAACACTGCTCAATTGCAGATGCAATCTGACTGTTATGGTTACAGAGAAGCACTTTTGCATGATGGGCCAGGCTCCTGAGCTGAGATTGGTTCAGTTTGTTTAGACCATACTGTTTAGGGCATTACCAGACTGACCTATGCCCTGTTTATTTAAAAAAAAAAACAAATAGGAAGAGGCTTGTTTCTGTTTTTGCAGTCTGTTAAAAAATAGAACCTTATAATAACAAAACATGCTCAAACATGGTCCTGTTGAGCCGCTGTAACTAGGGTCGTCCATATTCATTTCATGAATCGGTCCAGAAACAATACTGCTGGACAAACCTATAACAATTAGGATAAACTATTTCCTAAAGCTATAGGATACGATTTTTGATCATGTTCATGGTCTCTTTTCACAGATCCCAGGCTCAGAATCCCTGTATGTCAGCAGCTCAGACTCATAATCCCCCTCTGGGCTGTCACCTTCCCCGGTACCCGTCCCTCAGTGATCCACCTCTGAATAAGGAAGCTTTTTACCCTACATCTGGCAACGCAGACTGCTCCCTGACAGCTTATGGTTCGGCAGTCCGGCCACCTTCCAGGTACACTCCAGGCCCAGAACCGGTTCAGTCGGAGCAGGGAATGGATCAACAGGCAGCGGCTCAGATACTGGATGCCTCGGAGGGTTTTGGGTTTATGGGAGCTGGACTGAACCTCGCTGGTGGTGGTTGTCAGGGACAGACCTATGGCGTCCTGGGACATGGCGGTAAGGATTGTAACAATATAACATTTCTAATTTCTTCTTTAGATGCAAAAAAAACCCTTTTTCTAATTCAGGGAAATTATGTAATTGAGATGACTTTTGAATTTCTTACTGTTGTAGTTATCTTTAATGCTAATTTTTGTTTACATTCCGATTAAACCAGTGTTCTAATGCTAAAATGCTAATACCCCAGAATCAATCTACATGCAAAAATTTTCTTTTTGCAGCAGGTTTTTATAGCAACAGCAGCTTCTTCTCCGGCCAGCGAGTGAATGCTTTGGTTGATCAGCATGTGTCCGTCATCAGCAGCGTGGGAAGTCTTCGCCCCTTCTCTTCGACCTTCTCTGAAGTCCACGATCCGCTGAACATCCTTGGCGAACCAGGAAGGAAGACCGCTGGAAGCTTTTTCAGCGAGGCAGAATCTGGAACGGGTCAGTGTCAGAACCTGAATCTTTTGATTGATTGCTAAACCAGAAAGAATTTTAATCTAGACAGGTCAGTTTTTCTTCAAAATTGCTTTAAAACAACCCAGGAAACTTGATTGAAATCATATAAAATTCAATGGAAAACATCAATATCTAGATAAGCCATTTTTTTCTTAAAATAAGGGCATTTGTTCTTAAATTGAGGAGGTAAGTGAGACACGTTGCCAATGGAACAGTACAATATACACTAAAAATAAGAAAAAAAACAACTGCACCGTCTTATTTCAATCGGTATTACCTAAATATCATATTTTAAGAGTAAAAATACTCATTCCATTGGCAAACAAATCTTATTTTCCTGCTCAAATTAAGGGTAAATAAATTTATTTTAAAGCATTTTTTGTGGCCAAACACAACACAGGAAAAAATATCTAGAAATAAGTTCAAATTTGCTAAATTACCCTTAATTTAAGTAGATAAATGAGATAGTTTGCCAATGGAATGAGTATTTTTACTCTTGAAAAATGATGTTTACGCACTTGAAATAAGAAAATGCAAAAGTTTTTTCTTATTTTAAATGTACATCGTCTTATTCCATTGGCAAAATCTCTCTTTTACCTTCTCAATTCAAGAACAAATGCACGTATTTAAAGAAAAAAAATGACTTTTCTAGATATTGATGTTTTTCCAGTGAATTATACACTGCAAAAATGATCTGAAATTTAGTAAAAATTTATTAAATCAAGTATATTTTCCCTTAATTTGAGCAGGAAAATAAGATTTGTTTGCCAATGGAATGAGTATATTTACACTTAAAATAAGATAAATAGATTTGCAAAGTGTCGCACTTACCCCTTCAATTCAAGAAAAAAAATGCACTTATTTTAAGAAAAAAATGACTTTTTGGGTTGTTTCTTGGGTTGATTTAAAGCAAAACAAACTTTACACCACACCTAAACTACCTTGTCCCAGGCCTAGACTTGGATAAAAAAAAAAAAGTATGTTTTCAAAAAGTGTTTTCTGTTACCTGTGCTAAAGCATACACTCAAAGTCAGCTGCAGATCACCTAAAGTTAAGTTCACACCGAAAGTGTTTCGGGCATCAAGTACGCTCAAATGCCGAAATGTGGACTGTGGGTCAGATGCAACGCTCTGGCTGCATGGCCCTCTGGTTGTTTATCTGCTCTGTTCTCTAGCTTCAATCTAGAGAGCAGCTTGGCTTTATTTAGTTTGATTAGTTGGAAAAATAGTTTTAACACTTTTTTAAGTGAGTAAATCGACCTCAAAACATCATCTGTGCAGTCAGTTCATCAGGAGTATGATCCTACTAAAATGTGCAGTTTTTGTTTGGCGCGCCAGACCTCCAGCATAGGCAGCGCTGGAAAATCCTACTGAGCTCTCTTCTCTGGCCAGCTTGTTGGGGATGGAAATTACTATAAAGAGTTTTTAAGTTTTGTGGTAAAAGAAAATTCAGCATTTATGTATATATTTATGTATGTATGGATTGCTATGTACAAGGAGAAATGAGTGAACTCCGAGCATCAGAGTGAATACACAGGGCTTATATATAACAACACTAATCACCACTGTTATATTTGGAAGGGACCCTCATTCTGATTGTGAAGTACGGAGGTGGTAGCATCATGCATGCATGCTGCAGGAGGGACTGATGCGCTTCACAAAATAGATGGCCTTATAAGGACAGAACCTGATGTGGAAATATTGAAGCAAATATTGAGTGGCCACCTCAAAGCCTTGATCTCACTCCTGTAGTGTAGAAACCATGTGGCAGAGCTAAAAAGGTGCTTGTGAGCAAGGCAGTCAGTAAACCTGAGCCACTTGCAGCGGTTCTGTCAGGAAGATTGGGTCAAACTCCAGTAAACCTTTGAGCCAATTCAGGCACAATACTGAGGAACTGTACAGTATGTAAACCTCTGAGTTTGTAGAAACTGATATAAAAAAATATATCTTTATAATTTCTGTTGCATTTAGTCAACAGAAATATTGCCAACTTCTTTTCATTGAGAGCAAAGTGGAACTGGAGTCTAATTCCTCGTTTATATGAGTAAAAATGGTCAGTTAGAAACTATTCTAATTCTCCACAGGTCATTCCCTGCCCTCGTCCGGATCCGCCACCTGCATGTTCGGCCTTCCCTCTCCGTTCAGCTCACAGGACGCTCTGATGTCCCAGCAGCGCGGGACGCCGTCCTCAGAGGTACAGGACCTGGTTTCCTCACTGCCACCCATCAACACCGTGTTTATGGGTGCAGGGGGAACGCAGTGACTTCCACAGGAAGGAATGGTCCATGAAGCTTGGGCTACAAACTAATAATGAAAAGTTTTCCTAAAGCCAACCAAACCATAACAGTTGATTTTTTTTTTTTCAAGGACTGTGAAGTTTATATTGCCCCTAGAGAATAACCAAGAAACATTTATAAAAGATTGAACTAATATTTAAAGGACATGCATCTTGAATGGATCTGCCTGGATATTATAATTCTCTGTCTCATCTATCATGATGCTCCCATTTCTTCTGTATATAAATAAAATGAGACTGGTGACTCGTGATTAACTTCCACCGGTCATTTTAGTTGCTGCTGGTTCGAGCTTCAATTAGATTAACCTTTAAGAAGCATCAAGATTTAACCGTTCTGACAACTTTCTCTGCAAGATCCAGTACTATATACTTAAAATAGAACAAAAGGAAAAACATGTGCATTATATCAACCAATGTTTTTAGGAGATTGCTCTTTTAGTTTCTCATTTGAAGTGTTGATAAAAATCATTTCAGGGATAAAATGTCCGTCTAATGTCTGTGATTGTTATGAGCTGTTACACATATGCTAAGTAAGAAATGAACCAGAAATAATAATAATTCATGTTGCTGCTGGTTTACAACTGTTTTTTTTTTTTTTTT
>NW_015150529.1:722096-723443 GCF_000732505.1 Cyprinodon variegatus | reverse complement strand
CCTGGTCACACTTTCTGACTCTGTCAGACTCTGAACCTGTCCCGGAGCTCTGTTATAGCCTGGAAAAATTGACTTCTTTAGATTTCAGTTTTTCCCAGTGACACTTAGATTCAGGATTGTGCATCTGCCTGTTGCCTGAACTACAGAGGCAGATTTTTAACCCACTTTAAAACATCTTTTATCGTATATATAATTAGCTGCACAGTTAACAGCAGTTAGTGCCTTTGCTTTGCAGCAAGAAGGCCACTTGTTGAAATTACCCATATTAGCTTCACTCGCCTAAGCAGTGACAGCGCCTCCATGTTTGTTTGTTGCTGTAAAAGACTGTTGACCTGTTCAAGGTGTAGCTGCCTCCCAGTGACCCCAGGGCCATTCAAGGAAAAGCGGTTATAGACACTGGATTTATGGGTGTTGCTGTAATAAATAGAGTACAGCAAAAGGAAACCGAACTAAGTGAACTGTCTTTACAGCACCAGAGCATTTTACAGCAGAAAGCTGGGTTGTAGTCTGCTAGTTCTGATGTCAGAACAGATTTGCTGATGGCAGGACATCAAAAGGTTCCTGCAGATCACATCTAAACCTTGTTCTGACTTAATGTCCCCCTGACTGCTGCAAAAACCCGCCTTTAATGCAATGAAGCTGGTGTAAGTTTTTAGAATGAGTTTTTTAAATTTATGTATTAAATGAGAAATTTTGCGTATTTTGCACATTTTTTTCAATTATCCATGTTTTGTTTTTGCTTCCATTTTCACACCAGTTAGTGTGGAGTGAATGTTGTTCCATTATTGCTTCTAGCACATGCAGAACATGTGTTGAAAATAAAAGAAGAGAAAATAAGATGAGAAAAAAGTATTTTTAAAGGTTCTTAAAGTAACTTTGCTGTTTTTTTTCATTTGCATATATATTTATTTCAATTTCTTTTTTTAAACATCTATTATAGTTATTCCGTAAAAATAAAAAATATATATATATCTATATATTTGAATTGAGAACGCTTCCTGGAGAGGTGGCGAAACGTCTTCAAATCTTGGAAACCAAGTCCAGTGGATTTTTTTGAACTTTTACGGAATGACTATGACCTGGATGACTGAGAATCTTCATCAGCATATCTATTATAGTTACAGTTTTCTTTATTTCTCTTTTTCAGGTTAAATTAAGAATCACATTTCTTTCAAATTAAATTTTACAGATCACATTCTATTCAATAATCCAGCAAAAATACAAGTGCTTGCCCATGAGATGCACATTAACCATTAAACTTACGTCAATGCCAGAGATGGGAAGTAACGAAGTACAAATACTTCGTTACTGTACTCAAGTAGATTTTTCTGATATTTTTACTTTACT
>NW_015150529.1:717299-718932 GCF_000732505.1 Cyprinodon variegatus | reverse complement strand
CCAGCTTACAAATTCCAACAAGCCTGCACCGATGCAGACGCGCTATTTATAAATCTTAAAAGAATGCAATTTGTAAAAACGCACTCTCGGAGAAATACAAACATTTGAAAAAAAAAAAAAAAAAAGGGAAATTGGGGGAAACTGCAAAGTTATTTTATAAACCCTTGTTAATTAATAGTTTCAACTACTGGGTTGCATTCTTTCTGAGGTTTCCATGTACAAAATGTTTTCTTGGCTTGCAACATTAATGGAACAAATTTCACTCCATAAGTTAATGAAACGTCTCTACAACAATTTCTTGGCCAATTACAACAACGGGTTTCAAATAAAAGTCTATTTTTTTCCCCTTTTGCTTAAAATTTACTGCAATTATTTTCATTCTAGCCAAACAAATAGAAAACTCTCAACCCATAAAGTTGGGAAACTGTAAGCTTCTCCTTTAAAACCTTTTTTTGGACCTATATCAATATTTTCTTTTCTGCTTGGTTTTAGTAAAATAATTGATGTTTAGATTTTAAAGAAAATAAAATTCAATTAAAGATTATTTTGCTTTTTTAATTAGGAACAAATCAAATAAAATAGATCCTTACTACTTTCAGCTTGGCCATTTTTGCCTAAGTTCCTTAAAGTTTGGTCCTATTGATGTTGATGATGACTCAGCTCCCCTCACCATCTGCTGCAGGGCCCTGTTGTCTGCTATATTGAGGTTGGAGAGTAAATAGTAGATTCCCAGAGCTTTATTTGATACGCTCTCCTCAGATGAACTGTCTTTATATATTTTATGGGTTCAAAAATTTTTTTGACATAAATACACCAACTTTAAGGAAAAACCAGTTTGGAGAGTTTCTAAAATTTGTGTGCCTATCAACTGAATGGGAAGCATGCATACTTTTTATATTTTCTGATTAAATCCATACAGAGTCAATCAGTATATTACATAAACATTTCTATTTTAAAATGTTTCAGTTTAGTAGATTCTTCTGGTTTAAATATGTTTTATTTCAGGTTTTATTTTTTTTCCTTCAGAATCTCAGATAATCTCTTGTTCCAATCGAATTAATAAATTTTTTTCTCATTAGACCTGTATTGTAAACTGTTTAAATAAAACATTTTTAAATGGAAAAAAAAACTTCAGGGCAAGGTTGAGAAGCCAAATGAAATTTTCATAAGTTGATTAATTTATTTAGATTATATATTCAAGTTGTTATTAAAAAGTAAATGATGCATAGAAGTCAGTGTCAGCAGATTAGTTAGGGTATCTATAGATGGGTCTGGGTTCGGTTGGCTTTGTTCCAGTTTGTTGGAAATAAAAAGCTCTGTGACTCCTGCTCGCTCACCTGCAGTCATGAGATTTGGATATTAGTCAAAGAGCATGATTACTGATCAAAAAGTGCTGAATTTAGCCTCCATGCTGGGGTACCACGCCCCTCAGAAAACTTCTGCACCAGCATTGACAGAAGTCAGCTGAGATGGTTCAGGCATCTGGTCTGGACCAGGCTCGGACTGGGAACGATTTTTGGCCCTGGCATATTTCCATCTACACTTATGGACCCCCCAACCGCGTCTCAAATGTGAAACACAAGACGAATACACATCGTGGATGAACCGATCTATCTTCAAGCATCACACGACA
>NW_015150529.1:714975-715459 GCF_000732505.1 Cyprinodon variegatus | reverse complement strand
ACTGTATTTACACGACAAGGAAGGGCTATATATACTGCATGCATCATTTAGGTAGTTTACATTGGATTACTTCTTGAGCTGCTTGAGTTATTTACTGTCACAGATAGGTGCTTCTGCCGAAGAATAAGTGTTGGGGGCTATTATGATTTAAGGAGGGCCAGCCCTCGCACGCTGAAATTAGGACCACCGGCCCATCGGGCAAATGCCTGTTATTATAGATTACCGCTGCCTCCCCAACCTGATACATGTGACAAGAATGAACAAGACATCAGGAGAAACCAATAAAAAGGTTCATAGGTATTAGTATGTCTATATATTGCTGTAATTATGGCCTAAAATAGGATTTAAGAACCTTTAAAGTGGAAGCTTTCATTGACTGACTTATTGGTTGCTAATGTTTACATTAAATCCCAGTTAAATGAAGTCCCGTTAAAAAGAACAAATCAGACAGATTAAAATTCTAGCCTGACGTAGTCCGACTCAA
>NW_015150529.1:696562-713274 GCF_000732505.1 Cyprinodon variegatus | reverse complement strand
TGTCAGAGGATGAAGAGAGCAAATCCAGTTAGTCACAGTCAGAGAAACAGGACTACACTGAAAAACAGGCAAATCTCCAACAACTATAACCAAAGATGTTGATGGCAGCAGCACAGCTGATATTTCTCTCCAGGATGGAGTCACAGCCAAACAGGAACAGCTACTATGAGAAAAAGCAGAGAGAGCAGAAGAAAGTAATTGGCTCTAATTTTCCTGTAAATCCAAGAATTCTTAGAGATGGAGAAGATTTAAGAAGCTGACCAGATATTTATATTAATGAAAACTATTTTGTCGGTTTGTGGTTTTAAAGTTATACAAATATTATATAATGTTATAGAATGATACTGCTTAAAACTCAAAAATGTCTAAAGGAAGAAAGTTAATTCCTCAGAAGAAATCAGCTGAGAATAAAGGCAGTGGTTTTTAGTGAATGGTGGCGATGTGGCCGTCCATCCTCCTCCCTCCCTGATTGGTTTTTATACGTTATCTACTCAGGAGGAAGAATCCATTTCAGGTGCAGCCGTGCAGGAACAGATGGCGGCGTATGTAATGATTACAGAATCCCCACGTTAAAATACTTTAATTACTAAGTCAATAATGCCTGCAACAATTGCCGGAGCTTTAGTGTAAAAACAACAGAAGGCTGAAGGCAAACTTTGGGCCAATGTTTAACTAGAACTTTGCTCTGGAGGCGGCCTCCGTGTTTGTGTCTCTGCTGTAGGTCATTTTATTTTGGGGGTAAGGATATATAGAAAGGAAGAAGATAAAAGGAAAATCTTTTATCAAAATTTTGGCAATGGTTATTATATGCTTTGTTCAGACACTATGGAATATATAGTTTTATTTCGCTTTGGAGATTGTATTAACTATATAAAAATAATAGAGACGTGGATGCAAAAATAATTTTAAAAAGCTGTGTATATATTATATCTACAGTATGCTGCCTTTTGTGAGCTGCTGGTTTCATCAGCTCTGCTTGTTTTCAACATCCTTTTAATACGATTCTAATTAAGTATATTACATTTTAGTGTCAAAATGTAAGTATTACTTGGCTTTATTAAATCAGTAACTAGATGTTTAAAAGAAAATGCAGAAAAACTAAAATTTTATCTCAAAGCATTAATTTAAAAGGAAGTAGATCGTCTTTACAAAGAACAAATATTTGGAACAATAAAACTAGACGATTCAGCTCTATTTCCAATAAAATATGTTATGCACCTTTGCCGTCTTAAGCCATAAATGAATAAATACATAAAATCAGACATAAATGATTAAGTTAATAAATAAAAAGCAGTCATTCTAAAAATATTCTAGGACTTTTAAAGCACTGAAAAATTTAATTCAATGTTATTTTTTTCTGCTTACTTGAGGGTCTAGGATTTATTTGTTGCATATGTGTTTCTATAATTAATTTTCCATTTTTTTTAATGTTTCTGCACTGGAAAAAAGACCTAGAATTAAGTCAAAATGTCTTAAATTAAGTGTATTTACCCTTAATTTGAGAAGGTAAATGAGATGCTTTGGCGATGAAATTAGTATTTTTACTCTTAAAATAAGATTTTTAGATAATCTGCACTTGAAATAAGACAATGCAATTGTGTTTTCTTATTTTAAATCTAAATTGTCTTGTTCCATTAGCAAAATGTCACTTTTACCTCCTGAATCCAAGAACAAATGCACTTATTTTAAGGAAAAAATAACTTATCTAGATTTTCATTTCTTCCAGTGTGCTGCTGTTTTACACCTTCTGACTTTTTTGAGACTTCTTTGCTCACCAGCATCTTTCCTCACATTACGACAGTTTTTTTCTGCATAAAAAACTTTGTTTCTTATGCGTGGCTTAATACAGTGCTGGCCAAAAGTATTGGCGCCCCTGCAATTATGTCAGATAATGCTCAATTCCTCCCAGGAAAGGATTGCAAGAACAAATAATTTGGTATTAATATCATTTTTTGTGCTTGCAATGAAAAAAAAAAACACTAAAATAATAGAAGCCAAATTGGATGTAATCCCACACCAAACATAAAAAAGGAGTGGACAAAAGTATTGCCACCCTTTGAAAAATCATATGATGCTTCTCTAATTTGTGTTTTTAACAGAACCTTTTACTTACATGTGGAAGCCAGTTAAAATAGATTAAACTTTACTCCACCTGAGTCCCGTGTCCTTGTGTGTTCCACACTGAGCATGGAGAAAAGAAAAGACCAAAGAACTGTCTGAGGACGTGAAAAGCAAAATTGTGAGGAAGCATTGTCATCCCAAGGATACAAGTTCATCTTCAAAGACCTGAATGTTCCTGTGTCTACCGTGCGCCGTGTCACTAAAGTCGTAGGGAAGTCATATTTAAATGTCAAATCATTCTGACTTAAACATGTATATAAATGTACTCTTTATCAGACTATATGGTCCCAAAAGTTAGAAAATGTATTTTATGCAGGCCAGTCAGTTAACGTCAGCCTGTACACCTAAAATCAGCCAATCATTTATCAACAGTTATCTGTCAATCAAATTTTTTCAGTCATAGGATCTGGATTCATATATCGCAGGTAATATACGCAACGGTTGAAATAAGAATAATTTACTTTACTATTGAGTTCCGTCCCAGTGTTCACGGGGATGGGCGTCTGTTTCTTCAACAGGCGTAGAGCTAACAGCGTTGCGAGGCAAGGGCTCAAACATGTACGGCTGGAAGCCTTCTACACCAAACTAAGCTTCTGCCGCCCTGGCGTCCTCTTCCACAACATCTTTGTCCCCGCTTTCCTCCTCTAAATAAAAAAATGGATGACGGAGGAGACTCATCCACGACCTCCGACACTAAACTCTCCTCCTCTTGCATGTTTCCGCTGTCCAAAGCGGACCTTGAAAGTGTTGCTAACTGATTAGCAAGACGCTTCCGACTCTACCGGCCACAATCAAACTGGCTTGTGAACCTTCCACCACAATAATCAGGCCCAATCGACCAATCACATTCACTTTATTCACTTGTGTAAAATCGTGCACCACATGGGAGAATTCGGAAATGCAACGGTTGGAGCAGCCGTTTGTCTACGACTTTAAGCGGTTTAAAGCCTAGGGCACTGTGGCTATCCTCCCTAGATGTGGATGGATGAGGGGTAGAGTGGCGGCCTAGAGCTTGGAATCCTGAGGTTCTGATCGTTCGAGCCTCACTCCCACAGACTGCCACTCCTTGCTCTCTGAGCAAAACCCTTCCCCCCACACTGCTCCCTGGGCTCTGCAAATGGCAGCCCACTGCTCCCCAAGGGGATGGGTTAAATGCAGAGAGTTCATTTCGTTGCTCTGTATTGTGACAGAGAAACAAAACAAAAACAATTTTAAGAGATTTCAATGAAAGATTCTGGAAAGGTGGATAAAAAAAACCTCGACAAACATCCAAACAAGTTCAAGCTGCCCTGCAGTCCAAGGGTACAACAGTGTCAACCCCCTATTATTGGAATGAAAAGAGACTCTATGGTAGGATACCCAGGAGGACCCCACTTCTGATCCAGAGACATAAAAAAAAAGCCAGGCTGGAGTTGGTCAAAATGTACCTGTGAAAGCAAATAACGTTTTGGAAGAGATGTTCTCTGGACAGATTAGACGAAAGTTGAGCTTTGTGGGAAAAGGCATCAACCTAGAGTTAACAGGAAAAAAACAAAAAAACAAAGCCTTCTAAGAAACAAACACGGTCCCTTCAGTCCAACATGGCGGAGGCACTGGACTGCTTGACCTGGTGCATGGCATTATGATGTCTGAAGACTACAAACACATTTTGCAGTGCAATGTAGGGCACAGTGTGAGGAAGCTGGGTCTTCTAGCAGAAAAATGACCCAAAACACACTTCAAACAGCAGTAGAAAATAGTTTGAGAGAAAGCATTGGAGACTTTTAAAGCGGCCGGCCATGATTCCAGATATGAATCCAATAGAACACCCCAGGAAAGAGCTCAAAAACTGCAGTTTGGAGAAAGCACAAATCTCAAATCTCAGGGACCTGTAACAGTTTGTCAAAAAAGAAGGGTCTAAAATTCCAGCGAAGCATCGTAACTAACTCAATGATGGTTACTGTAAGCTTTTGTTCAGCTTTTTTGTCTGAAGGTTGTGCTACTTAACCCTTTAAAGCCCGACCCAAGAATAAAACAAAACAGAAAATTACTTTTTTTTTGGTTTGAAGTCCTTATTTGGCCTTTTAACTAAATATATAAAAAGAAAAAACAGAAATACATTTTTGATATTAATAATTTATTACTATGCGATAAGTCTAGATTATTTTTTGTGTAGTCTTCTGCCCTCTGTTATCAGGTATATCTGATTGTGTACAATAGGATTTTGAGCAAAGTTTTTACCATTAAATTATGCAAAAGGTGTCAGACTCAAAACATCTCTATCAAATATGATATGTTTGGCATTACATGGATAATATCAGGGTGCCAAAACTTTTGTTCAGCCAATTTTTGGAGTTTTGTGTGTCTCTTTTGTATTTTTTTTATATCAAGTTAAATAAATCAAGATATCAATAAAATCTGAAACATATCTTTAATGCGAGTATACAACAAATATTTATGGATTTAGTAGCTAAAGTCACAGTAGTAAATTGTGATCAACTCTCAGTAAACCCTCCCTTGTGGTATTAGGAGCTGTCCACTAGATGGCGTCAAAGTCCAGATTCCTACATACCAGGCCTTCAGCAGTAAGACTGACTAGTTTGCTTAAATCCACATCCGAGACGTCAAACATTTTCTTAATTTGTTGAAATAAAAAATAAACAATAATAACACCAATAATAATAATAATTATTATAATAAATCTATATGATTATTATTATAAATGCTAAAAAAAGTTCTCACAGTTACATCAAAAATAGTTATTTTCCTGCCTTTTATATCTGTAGAATCATAAAAATCATAGATAAAAAAATATATACAAGTATTCACAAAACAAATATTTAACTAAAATAAAAATGTTATAAATTAATGAACTTATTTCTTACCTTATTATAAATGTTATACTTTCTATTCTATTCTATTCCATTCTATGCATCTCTTGATGACTGGATCAGTAATGTTCTCAGATCAGTTTCCTGCAAATGAGTAGTCAGTAGATTACAAAAGAACTGCATGGTTATATTTTTATTCTGTATTTAGCAGCCTTGCAGATATAATTCCATTGTTTTGTTTTTTTTCTGTGGCATTTTGCAGTTACCTTAATGTTTCAGTATTTAGACGTCGATGAGCCTTGCAGTTTTTATAACAGACCAAAAGGATTTGAGGAATAAATAAAGAAAAAAAGCACTTATTTTTTTGCAGGAATTTAGAGAAGCAAAATATCTCAAAATTAGGAGCAGTTACTTTTCGGGTATGAAATTTTTATGGGATCAGCATTAAAGAATGTGAACTCGTATTGATTTTTATGAGCATTTAAAACATCCTTATTCTTGACCTCTTTCAGAAGGAGAATTAGGAGAAAGCGTTAAACTTTTGAGGCTTTCTGCCTTTTTACCTCACAAATTCTTCAGCATTTAGAAGCTAAATTGCAAGATTTGAAATATGCTCTTCAGCTCTACTAAAATACCAGACACCATATCCAAAAATATTTTTAGTATTTCGCACAAAAAACAGTGATTTTTAATGATTATAGAAAATGAGACAAGATGTGTGGTTTTTTTTAAGTTTGAAAAAATGTGTTTTAAACCAGACAAAATCCTATTTTAGAACCAAAATAAAAATAAAACCATAAAGAGGATAAATCTTAGCCAGCTGGATCCAACGAGAGCTTCCATTTAAATCATTTAGAATTCATATAAAATAATTTATATTTTATATAGAAAAAAGTCAGTTAAAGTCATTTTTTTAGCATGGAGGGTCAAAAGAGTAAAGAAAATTGTGAGTAAAGTTCTGTTTTTAATTTAATATTTTATATGTTTGACTTTATCTTCCTCTCGATGTCAAACATTAAGCGTGGTGATCAAGACTCACCCTGGTTTAATTACGACTGGTTTCACAGAAGTGACCATTTTATCTCCAATAGTAACACGGATGCAGAAACCAAGTTTTTAAAAATGACTGAAAACAATGCAAACGTTACAAACTGCCTGGGAATCCATTTAGAGGTCTTTATACCAAATTACAAATAAAGTCAAATCCTGCAGTTCTGCAGTGCAGAAATCATAAAAAAAACTGCGAAACAGTTATACATTTCCTATTAAATAAATGCATGGACTGACATTTTATTTATTTAAACTTATTCTTTGCTTTTTTAATCCAATAATATAATTATTTCGAACAATTACTAATGTTTCTTTCCTAGAAGATGTATTTGATTTTTACTGAAGATAAACCTTCAATAAAAGGCTTCTTCAGATCTGGTGCAAAACAGACGGATACATAAGATCCTTCCTGCCTGCCGCAGGTTACAGCAGCACTCAGTGTCCATTTGGGATGAAAAAAGTATTTTTGAATTGAATTTTTCAAGCCACTTATTTGCATTTTCACTGAAAGTATCATATTTGTGTCTTTAGTTGTCTAAATATTTATTAGGAAAGAAAAAAACAGTGTCAGGTACCAAGTAAGTTCCAGTATGGTACTTTTTAAGACGTTGTATAGTGTCCTGCAAGCTTAGAGATGGCAACCTGTCATCCCTTCACAGTAACTTCTAAGTCCAGAATGTTTACTCAGACCTTGTAAAAGACGGAGGTGTTCTACTCAAGTAGAAGTATAAATCCTACACTGGAAAAAAATCGAAATCTAGATAAGTTGTTTTTTCTTAAAATAAGTGTTTTTTCCAATTTGTTCTTGGATTTAGTAGGTAAAAGAGAGATTTTGCCAATGGAACAAGACAATTTACATTTACAATAAGAAAACACAATTGCATTCTCTTATTTCAGGTGCATTTTATCTAATTTTCTTATTTTAAGAGCAAAAATACTCATTCCATTGGCAAATTATCTCATTTACCTAATCAAATTAAGCGTAAATACACTTAATTTAAGACATTTCTACTTATTTTTAGATACTTTTTCCAGTGTATACTGTTTAAAAACTTTTTAGGGTTGCCTTTTTCTCCCCCCAGCGTTTTATTTTTATTATACTGTCACAAGTAAAGAGCAACGGAATTAACTCTTTGCATTTAACCCATCCCCTTGGGGAGCAGTGGGCTGCCATTGTGTCCAGGGAGCGATGTGGGATCTTGCTCAGTGACCCAGAGTGGCTGCAGAGCTTTAACTCAGAACCTTCGGATTCCATGCGCAGGATTCCCCAAGTTGGGATACGAACCCAAGCTTCCTGTTTGCAGGACGGATGACTTACCACTAGAGCATACAGGATCTCTACTTCTTTTTGTATCTCTGCTTCTGTCTCCTTGAACCCCAGTCGGCCTCAGCAGATGGCCGCTCACACTGAGCCTGGTTCTAATGGAGGTTTCTTCTTGTTAAAAGGGAGTTTTTCCTTTCCACTGTCGCTACAAGCATGCTTGGTGTGAGGGATTGCTGCAGAGTCAATGAGTCGATGCAATCAGCTGGTTTTCCTTAGATAGGAAACTTTGAATCAATCTGACTGGATGATCTGGTTGAATTGTCTCTTTAAAGAGCCTTGAGATGACGTTTGTTGTGAATTGGTGCTTTGTGAATAAACTGAATTGTATTAAAATTAAATAGAAGTTTGGTTATCAACTTATGCTTTTTACTCAAGTAAAAGTAAAATTTCTAAAACTTAAAGTATAAAAGTACAAGTAATGTAAGAAAAAGGCTTTAAACCTTAAACCAGCAACTGCACTACTCTATTAAAGGAAAACTTCTGGAGATTCTGGACGATAACATCCTTATAGTTTTTTATTTTATATCTAATGATAAAAAAAATTCTTTGCATCATCCTAAAAAACTATTTATTTTGGTATCTGGTGAACAACAGGTTGGTTCAGCAAAGAGTCCAACCACAAAGAAATAAATTGTCTGGATAAAACAAATTAATTTGATGTTTTCTATTTTTTTTTATACCAACAATAATGGAAATGAGCTCAAATGAAACAAAACTATCAAGTGTATTTAGTAGAAGTACAAAATACTCCAGTTAAGTATAGATAGATAGAAAATTTCCACTTAAGTGAGGTAACAAAGTATTTTACTTGTTTTACTTGACACCTCTGATTTATGATAGCTCTGTTTTTTGTTTAAATAACCTGTACGGTCTAGAAAAATACCCTTTAGGTTCTGTGAAGGGATTCTGTTAGTTTCTAAGTTTGATTGAGATAACCTGTAAGTCTGGGGAAGATAACACAAAAATCAAACTGTAAGTTTAAGGAATGTTTCGGCTTTATTAGATAGTTTTTATTATTTGTTCATTAATGTTTTAAAAGATGCATCCATTTTCCCAGCCTAATACAATTCACATTTTCTGTAAAGCACACATTTCAAATGTAAAATTTTCAAAAAGCAGAATGAGATCTGAACCTCAGGATTGGAGGAGCTTATCTATGGAAAAACATTTTAAATTTTATGAGGGATTTTTTTTAAAAGGTTGAATTTTTTTTCTAAAACAGCTCCAATTGTTAGATTTGGTTTTCGTTTTTTTAAAATTTGCGTCACTGGAAATCTTGAGTTAAAGTCCTGAAATTGAACACAAACTTTTAACATACATTTTTCTTGGATATGTTTCAAACTGGAAAAAAAAAAAACAGTCAAAGTATAGATTTTTTAAATTTTGTCAACAAAACTGAGACGGAAACCACACACTGGAAAAAACAATCTATAAATAAGTAACAATTTCTTATATTAAGTGTATTTACCCTTAATTTGAGTAGGTAAATTAGATAGTTTGCCAATTGAATGAGTATTTTTACTCTTAAAATAAGATTATTAGATCAAATGCACTTAAAATAAGACAATGTAATTGTGTTTTCTTATTTAAAGAGTAAATTGTCTTGTTCCATTGGCATAATGTCTCTTTTACCTCCTCAATCCCAAAGCAAATGCACTTATTTTAAGAAAAACTGACTTATCTAGATTTAGATTTTTTCCAGTGCAGATTTGGCTCAGAGGAATCTGTTTTTCTTTCCTGTATTTACACAATGTATTTTCTGTTTACGTACTGTTTACTCTTTAAAACGCAATTTATATTACGAGACAAGCACATTTCCTAGAAATCTTTACAGTGATTTTTATATAAAATATATCAGAGGAGCATCAACAAGATCAAAATGTAAAAACTGAGTCATTTGTCTTTTTTTCAAACTTTACTTTTTCCAGACTCCTTTTTTTTTTGTAGGTTGATATTCTTGCAAAACTGACTTGTGTTATTTTATTTTGAAGTGGATCATCACCAAATCTCATTAACTAATTAGCTGCCTTAAAACGAATTTATTGCAGCCAAAAAAAAAAGCTTAATCTCTGAGTAAATAAGAGGGGAAGATTTTATATATACAGCAAACTAAATCTATGGAACATTTTTTTTAATCTTTATCTTTTTATCTCATTTGCACACATTCACATTTACACACACAGAAATACAGTCTTTCGGGATAAAAAGAAACAAGCTATTCAGAGCTGCCAAGCCTGTCCTCCATAGAAGAAAACCATAGAAAGGACTAGATAAAAAGACTTCACTGGCTTCTACTCTCATACACCCCCTTTCCTAACTTGTCTCACCTTGGCAAGACTGACATTAATAAGACTCCTAATTGCGTCCTCAGCAGCTCCTCAATAGCTGCAACACAGGGCCTCGCATCAAAGTCGAATTTAATTTCTGAGTTAGAAATGTCGAAGCTCTCTGCTCCTCATTGTCTGATTTTGGTTTTACCTTTAACAGCCTTGCAGTACATACAAAAATAACAGTCTTTCACATCCGTGGGGGTGTTTGCAGCCTTTAAGACTTAAAGAATTACTGATGTTGATAAAACTTTAGAGCATAAAAAGGTGCAGAATTGTTGTTGTTGAGAGAAAACACAGAAAAGCAGATGCTAGGTTAAAGCATGTTTTCAAGTTTTATTCAGTAAGAGTAAAAGACTGAGGAAAAAAAAAAAGGATGAAAAGTTGTGACTCTGTTATCACAATATGCCTTTTACTCCCACACGTATTCAACCTTTAAAGCGTCCAAGGTAAAAAGCCTTTGTGGAGTTAATTGCGTCTTTTATCGGCAGACTGAATAAAAGCACAAAGCTTTTGCTTATATGTGTCAAAGAAGCTGTGTTCAGTCCGAACTTCCTGGTTTACAAAAGCGTTCATCCAAAAAAACGTAAACCGACAGAATGTACAGACTGAAATTAATCTAAAACCTTATGTAACCGCGCTTTGACACCTCTTCACTTTATGTTCTTGAAAAGCAAATAAAAAAAGAGCAAAAATTTATTGTAGATGGCTTGGAAATTGTGAAACACCTACATTAATTTGTAAAAAAAAAACTTAAGAACATGCAACACTAATTTGACTTTTTGTTGAAAGACAAAACTGCTGCGTTTTCCACGAGTTCACCTTTTAGTTCTTGATGAAAGTGGTTCTTTTCTCCAGCTCAGCTATTCATGGTGTTAGGATAAAACCAGTACTTTAATTAATGCCTAAGGCAATGCAGCTAAAAAGCTCAATAATTTCAGTTTGCAGATGAAAAAAATATAAAATACTTATGTATAGTGTATTACTTTTTTAGGGGAGGTGATGGCCTAGTGCAGAGGTCACAGATTAGCTGACCGCGGTCTGGATCCGGACCCACCTGCTGGCTAATCCGGACCCAACCTGATTTCAAACATTTATAAATTACTGCAGTGTCTAATTTGACTTGCGCCTCTTTTACTGTTTGTACGGTAAAGCCCTCCAGAACCAAGCTGCAAGGGAAGCCAATCAGCCAATGAGCTTATCGGTCAGGGTTGTGCAGGGTCATAGATAACCCAGGATATTTTGAGTATGTTTGGCTCAACCTAATGCTGTGAAGCAGGATTCTCCGCCATGAACATATTCAAAAATAAATTTCGATCCATGCTCACAAATGATATGTGCTTGAGAATGGCTTTGTCATCATTCAAACCCAGGTTTAAAGCCTTGCAGGGCTCTCATTAAGCCTTAAAGAAATAATTAAATTAAATTGCCAGTTCAGGTGTTCTGTAAAATATGTGAATCAGGAAATTGTCTATATACCAAACTGAACGACTGTTCTCTACTTAAAAAAAACACTTTAGATTTTAAAATGGAAACATTTTCTTTCTTTTTAAATATTTTTTTATTTAAATTTCAATGTATAACATAGATGCATACAAATTTTATCATTTTATTTCAGTGTTAAATTCTGTTTAAAGTAACAGATTATGATTAAAAATGTCTCCGGACCTTTACTGGTTGATAATTTTCTTTATTCTGACCCCGCTGATTTTTAATTGGTGACCCTTGGCCTAGTCTGAGGAAAGTTGCAAGTACACCGTTCCATCCCCACAGCCTCCACTCTTGGTTCCTGAGCAAGACCCTTAACCCCACACCCCACAATGCCCACAATCCCCATGGGGATGGGGAGCACTGGAGAGTTACTTTCTCCAGTGTAAGATCAATAAAGTTCAATTATATTTATAATTACTTAATTAATATTATTTTTAGTCAGAAAGTCCCTGTAATTATTTCACACTGTAGCTTTAACTTTTGTTTAGATTTAATTCCTATTTAGGCAAAGCAAGTTTATTTGTATAGCACAATTGAGCACATGCGAAATTTGAAAGTGCTTTACATAAATTAGATAATAAAATAGAAGAAAAATAAAAACCAAAATAAAAGCAAGTAAAGATTTAAAAACACAAAATGTTTAATGTGTTATTTATAAATAATTTGTTATTATTATTTCCTTACAGTTTAATTTGGCATTGAGATTAATAAAATATTTTCAAACTGAATTGAAATAACTAAGACATTCTAAAAGAAAGTAGTGATAAATATTAAGCTGATGTTAATCTTAGAGATGAAACTGAAATCAGCAGCGCAGTTAGACTAATTAACTAATTATTTGTTCCAATGCAGTGTTATTATTTTTAACAGATTGTTAAATGTTGTTTTAACACAATTTTTCCCTTTAACATTTTGCTTGACTTTCTGATACTGTGAAGTTAAATAGTTTTATACTGAACTCTATACGAACTCTAACAAAAAAGTCTCAATTGATGTGGGCTTAACTGCATTTCGTGTTGACGTTTCAGAAGCTATTTTCTCTTTTATTGCCGCTCAATCAGTCACGCAGTAACCGTGCGAGTGAAATTTCAATCTCTCAAAGAAAAGTTCACATTGTATACGTCGCAGCCTTGAGGAAAACACAACGGCGAAACTTGTCAGCGTTTAAGACGGTTTACTTCAGCGTTTGTCGGAAAGATTCAAGTTTAATTTCCTCCTATTTTCTACCTCCTTCAAACTAAAACCAGCTTTCTCTCTTCTATCAAGAGGATCCTTGTCCTTTAGTAAGCTTTTGTCAGATTATCCCATTCATGCAGCTCCAGTCAGGGTGCTTGAGCCTCTCCTTGAAGGTGAAAAAGGAGAGGTTTGTGTAGGGATGACAAATGTTAAATCATGAGTTTTACTTCATACACACAAACATATACAGAAATCACATGAGTGCCTTCAAAACGATTTCATTATTCTCAAAGATTCTGTTGATCGGCCTCTTCTGCAAAGCTACAGTCCCAACTTTAAATTTTGTTTTCCATTTAGGATTTATAGTAGTTATAGATAAAACATCTATGTAACTAAATGTCTATAAATAAATAAACTATTTAAATAACACTGGGATCTTGTAAAGGTGCAAAATATTCTCATTATTAGTTCGTATGAAATCCTACGAAAAGTTATGCACAGTATTTCGTACGTTTTGGACGTTTTTCGTCCAAAAAAACAGATCAGTGCGCATGTGCAGGCAGACAGACGAAAAAAGCAGATCCGCGGACGGACGTAAAACTGGGAAAAACAGTGCAATAATTACTTCTTGATGTCTCTCACTAGGTTGCTTGCTGTTTTGTATCTTAGGGTTAGGGTTTGGGTCAGGGTTAATTGTATGTTAAATTCTATGTTATTGAATGGTGCGTAAGATTCGCATGCGCAAGGATATCTTGTCTCGAGGCAAGACGTAAAAATACGACGAAAAAAAACGTACGAAATTACGGTGCATAACTTTTCGTACGATTTCGTAAGAACTGATAATGAGAATACACTGAAAAGCAAGGCAAGGCAAGTTTATTTGTATAGCACAATTCAGTACAAAGACAATGCAAAGTGCTTTACATGATTAAAATACAGGAAGAGAAAAGAGCCTAAACCTTCCCTCCAGAGTTAATTTCATCAAGCAGGACGATGAACGAAAATATTTCGTTTAAGCCCCTTTTTCCCGTGACGATGACGAGACGACGCACAAAAATTGTTTCCAGAAAATAAAAATATGAGGAGAATAAAAAAAGATTTTCGTTAACGAGACTACAACCAGACGAGAATTACAAGGACGAATGGGCATAAAAAAATTGAATTGTTTATAATAAATTTGTAGTTAATATAAGTGTTTCTTGAACTTCGTAGAAGATAACGTGTTGTTGCCCTGTTTGTCCCTACACGGCACCTGTCCCACAGTGCTTAGCGCCGCTCAGTCAGTGCAATAAATTCTACTCTCCCCCTTTCTTTTTCTGCTTTTCTTTTTGTTTCCTTGTTCATCGCAATTGAAATACTCCCCAAATAGTTCCCAATAAAGTTTTTTTTATGATACGTGTAAATATAGAGTAAAGCATATAGCATAAAGCAGCAATGCTCCACTTGTAAAAGAAGAAAATCTATTTGGCTACTCTATGCTACACAAAAACTACTCTGGGTGCTGCACTGTCAGAAAGGACATGTTGAATAAAGAGAAAAATATAGATGCTTTCTTAAAAGAAGATGTGGCTCATGGTGGAAAAAAGGTTTCCAGGATTGTCTGCTTTGAGATATTAAGCGCACTCACAGTTTAGCAGATTATTTGTTTACCCTGAGGAGCAATAACTCTCACAAATAATTGTTGATGTACAGTGGGGGGAAGTATTTAGTCAGCCATTGTTCCTGCAGGCTCTCCTGCTTAGAGGTCTGTATCATCACAGGTTATCTTCAATTACGAGATGCAAAAAGAGAAAAGAATATAAAGGAAATCACATTGTAAGATTTTTGAAGAATGGTCTGTATTAGTGAATTATGGTGAAAAATAAGTATTTAGTTATCCACATGAAACCAAGATGTATGACATTAACCGAACTGTAACTTATTCTTTTTTTATACTTTTCTGTCTGCCAATACCTATATTAATTACACCTGTATGAACTGATTATAAAAATAAACGACACCGGTCCATCACCTCAAACAGTCAGACTCCAAACTCACCCATGGCCAAGACCGAAGACCTGTTGAAGGACAGCAGGAAGAACATTGTAGACCTTCACCAGGCTGGGAAGAGTGAATCTATAATAGGAAGCAGTTTGGTGTATATAAATGAATAAACTGTGGGAACAGTTGTAAGAAAACGTAAAACATACAAGATCAATGATACTCTCCCTCAATCCAGTGTCCCACACAAGATCTCATCCACGGAGCTTAAAATGGTCATGAGATCGGTGAGCAAAAATCCGAGAACTACATGTAGGGACCTGATGAATGACCTGCATGACCTGGGATCAAAGGAACAAAAGCTCCTTTTCCAATGAAAAAGCCATCATTCAAATCCCCAGGATTTGTATTACCCAGGTATCAGGAATCCAGGGTGATTCATCAGCATGCTTTCCCTTTAGTCTGGAAGCCCTGTGATAATCAGCAACAGAGAAACTGTATTACACCTTCAGTCAAGCTGGTAAATAACAACACAGCTGGTTCTCCCTTTACCTCCAGTGCCGACTAGCTAAAAGAAAATCCCTGAACATAAACGTTTCACATTTCCTTTTCATCAACCTGCTCTGGCAAAAAGCCAAAGTTGCTTTTTATCCTGTGTAATTCATTTAAAATAACCACTAAAAACTAATTTACTGTTATTTTATGCTATTACAATACCCAGATAACCAGATTAAATCTGTGATATCTATGGGACAAACAGAAAACTTTTTTAGACAAACTGTTTAATATTATATGCTTATGTCCACATAAGCATATATTTATGTCAAGCAGAAGCTCTAGACTAGAGGTCAAGGATCAGCGGACCATGTTACGGATCCGGATCCATCTGCTGGCTAATCCAGACCCAACCTGATTTAAAACATTTATAAATTACTGCATGCTGTCCGGCGGCAGTGTCTAATTTTACTTGCGCCGCTTCTCCTGCTAATACGGTAAAGCCCTCCGGAGCATCGGCACCAAGCTACACATAATTCAAATTAGCCAATGAGCTGCTGTGAGTCTGGGTTGCTGCTGCTAGCTACTTTTAGACACAGCAGGCAAACCTCTGGTAAGTCGGGCGATGGGGAAAAAAGGAGAGGACAATGAGAAAAAGAAAACAGAGAAAGTGTGGACTGCTGGAAGAACTGCGGTAAACTTGTTAAAGAAAAGTGAAATGGTGCTCAAAGATGACCCTGCATATTTAGAGGATGTTTGGCTCAACCTGCTGCTGTGAAGCAGGATTCTCCACCATAAACAGAATCAAAAATAAATATTGATCCAGGCTCACGAATGATGTGTGCTTGAGAATGGCTTTGTCGTATCGCAAACCCAGGTTTAAAGCCTTGCAGGGCAGCCTAAAGCCCACTGCTCTCATTAAGACATAAAAAAAATGATCAGTTTAGGTGTTTTATAAAATATGTGAATCAGGAAATTGTCCATATACCAAACTGAACGATTGTTGTTCTCTACTTCAAAAAACACTTTTTTTTTTTTTTATGGAAAAATGTCCTATTTTTCAATATTTTCTATTTGAAAATTAAATGTATAACATGGATGCCTAAACACCTCATTTTATTTCAGTGTTAAATGCTGTTTAAAGTACAGATTATAATTAAAACTGTCTACAGACCTTTTCTTTATTCGGACCCAACTGATTTTTAATTGGTTACCCCTGCTCTAGACAGAGGATTGAACAATGGGAATAACTCCAAAAGCCAACAGACAGCATCCAACTCGTGATCTTACTGCAGCCCTGTCAGCATAGTGTCTTAAAACATAAAAATAAAACATTTTTATTTATACATTTATATAAGTGGGTACACTCTTAGATTTAGATGAAAAGCCAGTCTAAGGAGAATGTATATTGTTCATACGAGGAAAAGGAAAGGGCATCCTCAAATCTTTACCCCAAATATGTATTCTTTAAACTGTGGCAAAATAGTTTAGAAATAATATTATATATAGTAATATATTGTCAAAACTTTTCGGGTAAAACCTTAATTTTATATTCTGGCACTTGCAGAATGAACGGTTTATATTCATATTTAGTAACTACAGACTGATACAGGAAGTGGGAAATCCCTGACTGCTACTATCGTTTGGTTGGCTTAGCTAGCCTAGCAGTTAGACAGTTTTTTCAGAAGGACTTTGCCACTCTAAAAACAAAATTAGAAGTACTGTAATAATCTTGATCAACTGACTATACTAATAAAGTTTTAATGTGTTCTTTCCTGCTTAAAAACATATTTAAATAACTTTTTGGTAAATGGGTAATTACCAACTGAATGGGCGATGTTACGGCTGCAGTTAGGCGGCGCTTTATATTACGGCTCAGTAAGCAGCCTAGCCTCGTCAGACCATCCTGATCTCGCGAGCTTTCAAGATTTCACTCGC
>NW_015150529.1:694623-696120 GCF_000732505.1 Cyprinodon variegatus | reverse complement strand
CATCTGGCGGAGTCAGGTTATAAGCTGCCCACACTGGCCTGATTCCAAGGCTCTGACTGCTTCAACACTGATTTCTCAATAAACTGACTAAATGTATTTTGAGGTGAACAGGTTCATTTTTTTTATTTAAACACATTTTAACATTGTATAAAGGGTAAAAATGCAAATTTAGGACAGTAAATAGTGGGATTTGTTTTGTCTATGCACTTTTAAATGTTTTGGTGAGTTATTATCTCTGTTTAGCTTCCAAGACTTGAATTTGTTAGACATTGCCTCACAGTCCTTTTCAGATTGACGGGCCGCCACACCAGATTCCACAAGGTTACTGCATTTGTTTCCATGGCAATGTTTTATATTAAACTGGTCACTCTTTATTAAATATTAAACTAAATCAATTTGTTTTGCAGCTCCTGACTAATATTTTCACTCTTACTTGCTATAGATGCAGCAGTTTTTACATGTTTCCCACATCTGGATTGACAGTCCAGCTTAAGCTTTCTCTGCTAAAACCTAAACTTTGTGACTGCCTGCTCTGATGTTGTGTGTTTCTACATGCTGTTTATTATCTTTCTTTTTTTTGTTTCCCTTGTGGACAGTGTGGGTTTAGATTGAGGGTGATGAAGAATTGATCATGGATGTAACACTGCCTAATTTTTACGTTAGGCATGAGGTAAAAAAAACTGGATAAGAAACACAGGACTAATGGTATGTTTTTTGTTTTACCGTCAGAGTAAAACACGCAATAAGTTTTAAGTTTACTCTTAAGTAAAGAGAGAGAAACAGTCTGGCAACATGAGGGGTAGAAAATGTTTTAAGGTAGGTTGTTAAATAATAGCTAGGCAAAACATTAGTGTTGTAGTCAAGACCACACAAACCGAGATCAAGACATTATCAAGACCAGGGAGTACAGTGCCAAAGCCAAGACTAAGAGAAGACCAATAACATATGCCGTATACATCAAAAGAAAATAATATTTTATAATTTCCCCTTAACTATATATAGTTAAGGGGGAATAGGCCATCAATATAGACCTATCATTGCCTGTCATCTCCAGGGAGTACATACCTTGATTGTGTGGTGCCTGTCACATTGAGTCTTCCAGCACCAAATCTGTATTGTGAGAGAAACTGTCCCTTTTTTAGCTGATTTCTGAGTGGTGAAAAAGTTTTTGCAGCAGTTTTACCCTGCAGGCAAGATAAATTTGCACAAGATTTGTGAATTTACAAACTCTCAAAAATACATATTGCCAGAAGCTAAGAGGTACAGTAGCCTCAAATACAGATATGTTTGGAACCAATGAAATGCAGGGATGTGTATGACATCAATCAGAAGCATTAGGTTGAATCAAAACAAATACAGTTTCTCCGGTGGATGTTCTTGTATATTCTTCTATTAATTCCATAAAGAGTTAAAAAGCAATCCACTGGACTTAGTTTCCATGTTTGAAGATGTTTCGCTTCCCATCCAGGAAGCTTATAGATTCAAAATGTCAGAAAT
>NW_015150529.1:690862-693704 GCF_000732505.1 Cyprinodon variegatus | reverse complement strand
GCGACCTTGAAGGTCCGGCAGGCTGAGGGCTTGGCGGAGGCAGAGCTTGGTTGAGTGTTTGCAGATTACTGGTTTGGGTTTCCCTTCTAGATTCTTCAGAGAGCGGGCAGGCAGGTCCTTGGCAGGAAAGATTCTCCAGGGTTCTTCAGAGATCAGGTGGGCAGATTTCCAACAGAGAAACTCTTCAGAGTTTTCAGGTTTTCAGGCAGGTTCAACCATAACTGGCAAACACTCTGGCGCTGGAGTTTAGCTCTCCGCCTCCTTAAGTAGGAGCCTCTTGATGAGCAGATGGAAAACAGGTGTTGCAGGTGAGCACAAGCCCTCAGGAAGGGATCCTTGGCGCCCTCTGGTGGGCAAGCTTTCGGATCCCAACACTTTCTAGATGGATACTGTATAGAATTCCAACTGAACCTATATTTGATGTACCAATATTTTAGATTTAAAAAAAAAAATTAATGTGATAGAAAACATTTTAAACATTGAAGTACTAGTTAAGAGAGTCTGCTACTGTGGTAACCGGTGAAGCACACCCTATGACCTCCTGCACTAAAAGATCAATAGGGAGAAGTATAGGAAGTCTTCCCTCAATCTAGTCTATCTTTGCCAATTGAAAACGTTTAATGTTCTGATGCCCTCATTCTCACATTGGTTTGAACACAGGGACAAAATTCTGTAATGTTCTACAGCAGGCGTGACCAGACTCGGACCTGACGGGATCTGCATGTTTTAGATGTTTTCATAATTTAACACACCTTATTTTAGAGGTGTCAGACTGAAGTCTGCAAGGGCTGCTGTCCTGCAACTTTTAGATATGTCCCTGGTTTAACACACCTGAGTCAAATGAGGGATTCAGCTCCTCGACATGCAGTTAAGTTCTGCAGAATTCTTCTAGTGACCTGATTATTTGGTTCGGGTTAAGACAGCTTGTGAGGACTGGCGTTTGACACCTGTGCCTTATTTGATGATTGCATTTGAGAAAAAGCGTGTTAATCACTCATCGATGGTAATCATGTGTGCTGACATCCCTGCTCTACAGGCTGAGCACAATATGACCAACCACTTGCTCCACAAGGGATGCTACCACCTTTACTTCCTGGAGTTGCTTGAAGATGTTTCAGCTCCTTTCTCTGTTTCGTGTGTCCACCGAGATGTTCTAAAGGTTTTCGATGAAGTCATTCTCGGTGCTTCTTGCACATCCCTCATTATCGCCTCCTTAACTGTCTGTGTGGTTTTGTAAAGGAGTATTCTGTATTTCTGTCCTGTTGTCTCCCCCAGCTCCTCTTTCCTGACCTTCTATTGTGAGTTGCTTGGAGACTGACAGAAAAGAACCACAGTCCAACCCTTTAAGCTATCCTTTCCTCCCCTCCTCCATGCCTCCCTCTCTCCGTCATCCATCCAGTCCCCCCCCCCCATGTCTTGGACCATTTACCCCCTCTGGTCTTTGTTTCTGTCTTTCCCCTTCAGATATCAAATGCGCTCTCACTTTCTTCCAGCATTCATGGAGCACAGCCGACCACACTTACAATGTCAGTGGCGTGTGGGTAATAGGCAGCGCACACAAACACACACACATCCTTTATTCACAGCCCTTCATTGTCCCCTCTCATTCACGTACTACACTGGCCTTGGGATGGGTGCATGTTAGACCCTCTCTGCCCTGTTAAACATTTGATTTCCTCTAACTGCACGTCTAGATGCGTTCAACAGCCGCTTAAATAGTTTCTGTAGGTCTGGATATTGAGTTGTTCACCCTTCTAAAACAGAGCCGCCATCATCATTTGTCTATTAATAAAAGCACCAGCTTTATTTGGATTTGATTGATTCCTATTTGTCTGTCTGTTTTGCACCTGTGCTGCTGGGACTGAATGGAAGGAATATGTCACATAGTGATCTTTGTCCTCTTAACAAGCCAATTTATCAGGTGGCTCCGAGGTCCTTGGTGGACACGAGGCTTTTCATTATCCAGCCGCTCCCTCTTCTTCTTTCCCTATTTATCTTCCAATTCAAAGAAATCCTTCAACAGAAAAAAAAAAAATTAATAATGAAACCCTTCTTTTGATAACCTCCCCCCATAAATGACAGTAAAAGCAGCTTCATTCTCCTTCACAACCAAACTGTTGAAAAGAGGGTAAAGATGAATCTTCTTAATTAAAGAGCATGAGTTTGAAGCTAACGAGACTTCTTAATTAAAAATGTCCCGAAAGGTGATGAGGTGACGAAGAGGAACGAGAGTGTAGATTAGCACAATGAAAACGGACGTTTTCAAATTCGGCATCCAGACAAAGTGTGTGTGAAACGTGATTATTAAATGCCTTTCTTTGGAATAATTACCGTTTGTTTTGATGCTGGAGTGGCCTGGGTGACTTCCCTGCTTCGGCTTCCTGGGTGATGGAATATATTCACCCCCAAAAATGTTATGCCTTTTCCTTCTTCCGCCAGGTGACACCTGGGAACAAGAATGTAGCTGCTGCCCCTTCGGCCTTTATGTCCAAAGCTCATTCAGATAATCAGCAGCAGGTCCGGCCGATAGGTATGAAAGCAGCGGGTTGAAGTAGATGTAGAGTAGTACAGAATATTACAATTAACACCTAAAAGGAAAACCAGATTTTTTCCCTTTTCCTTTTTTTTAAAGAACTTTGTTTTTTTTTTTCTGAAGTAAACATTTTAAACTCTTCCTAGTAGAGATTCAAAATCCTTCATATTAAAACAGTCTCTAATGCTGAACTTAAGTGATCTACCTTGTTTGAGTACCATCTTAGGGGGAGCCCAAACTTTAGTTTAGTTGTCTGATTTAGACCATTTTCTGATTGCTTCTGGCTCCAGCCTGCTCTGCATACCTAGA
>NW_015150529.1:686737-688790 GCF_000732505.1 Cyprinodon variegatus | reverse complement strand
CCAAAATTACTTCAACGGAAGGTTTCCAGATGGATATGCGGAGCCAGGTTACTTCTGGACGCCAAGGAGGCAACACAAATATCTGAGGAAGTATTTCCACGCTAAAGATTCATTATGTAAACAGCAGTTATTAACTATTTATATACATTTGGTTATTTGTAGATTCACATTTGTAGACATGTGCATTTGTAGACGTTTTTAAAGTTTTTTGGTAAAAAAGACTAAATATCAGGACTAAATGTCTAAATGATAAAGAACAACAACAAATATGAAGGTTTAAAGAAAACTAAATCTAAAACAAATCTTACCAGTAATATTTAACAAATGTGAACAGTCGTCTTTTGTCTGTCAAAAATCAGTTTTGGGAGAGTTTACTGACTTTGAGAACAAATACAGCTACCAGATCTTCCATGTCTAAAAAGCTGCAGATATTATGTTATTATTAAAATTACTGCTTGTCTGCCTGATATGATTTTATTTTTTAAAGCCAAAAAGCTACTAGCAAATCACACTGCAAAATATCTACTCTTATATAAAAACTTTTATCATCCATAATTTGTGATTTGATATGAAAGATTTATGTCAAAATGTATTTTATATGTATAAGTTTTAGATGTTTTACTTTCTATGCTTTTATTAATGAATTGTAATCATAAAAAAATTATATCAGTCTATTTCATGTGCTTTATTTCTATAAGTTGAACAAATTAAGTGTATTTATTAACTACGTCTAAAAAGATGTACCCACAAGCTGACATTACAGGTGAGTAGTTATCTTAGGCAGGCAGTTGATAGTAGTTAGTTGATTTTCCACTGTTATATTTTTATTTCTCATCTCTTTTTTTCTATTTTCCTTGTCTTTTGAATAAGCCAAAAGGGTAAGAGAACTAAATCTCTTTAATTTTATCCCAATAACTGTGTTGCTGATTTACTGTACACGTTTTTTTTTTTACTTTTCTTTACTTACTACTTCTTTTCTTAACTTTTTCTGAGTCATTTCAACACTTCATATGCTTGTTGTATCTCACCACTTCAGTGAAGGCACAGAGAAACCTGTCTGGAAATGATATTTTTAAGGGAATCATATGGCTGTACTGTGTAGTTTTCCTTAGTTTGTTATTAAACCGCTGTAGGATGTGCTTCCTCTGCAAGGTGGCAGGGCACCCTCTTGGACACAAGGTGAGGAGCTCGACCATCTGGTAGATGTTTAAAGTAGAGCATCAGCTGATGTGAGTATCAATTCATTGTAAACAGGAAGTCCATGACCTTGTTGACCAGCTCCACAGCAAATACTGTGATGTAATAGAGAACAAAACATAATAGTAAATGGAGAAAACTGAACAGACTGAAACAAATGACCAAAACAGCATCTAAAAAAAGTCAAACCTGGAGAGAATAAATTTAACTACTTTGGAAATTTAGAAACTCTAAGTACACAATGTTTTCAAAAGCTAAAAAAGTTAATTTTGTCCATCATGATTGTGACACACTGGTTTGTTCACATTCAGCTCTGCTCCATCTTCACTCATTCTTCCCACTCCTGCAGCTCCGTCTCTACTGATCTGTGCTCACACTTACTGTACCACCGACTCTCCTGCCTATTTAACCAGACATCAAACCAGCTGTTGCCATTTATTTGAAAGCCTTACAGCTGGTTTTCTGATCCCGACCTTGCTTTTGCCTCATGGTTTCAGTGCCTTGCCCTTGCCAGAATATTCTGAGCTTACTGATTTTTGGAAATCCACCTAGTTTTGCCCGCTGACTACTGATTCTCACCTTCACATGGGATACCTCCAGTTGACTGTAATGTTTTTGCTCTGAGCCGGTTTCTGCCTTATGGTCCATGAGTTCTTGTAATGACCTCAGAAACTAGGACCCAATATTTAGTAGGGGTGTAAATAATAATCGTTTTGTATCGATGCATTGATCCAAAAGCCGACGATCCGATGCATCGACACGTCCGCAAGATAATCGATTCATGTTTTTTTTTTCCTCCGGTCTATTTTAATCCATTTGCTCCTGGGCGTAATTCTCCCTCCCGTGCTGCGGTGGC